>NC_030442.2:4707500-4752500 GCF_001660625.3 Ictalurus punctatus | reverse complement strand
CAGCTCAAGAAGTGAAGACGAAGAAGAAACAAGACAAAAGAAATACCGGAGAAGAATGAAACTCTTCTGAAGAGCTTGTATGAAGAGAGAGATCACGGTTCATACAACGCAATAACATGGACTCATCCACATCTTTCTTCTTCGCTGGAGAGAGAGGCCGGAGAGAAGAGGCGTGTCGGCCACTCGGGACTGCGCAGCGGACGGGAGGCTGCCGACGAAGATGACACAATTCTACGGATGTTGTCTTTTTATGAGGAACTGTGCAGCGGTCGGTCATGTGATCCTGAGGCCGCTGGAGAGACTGCCACGGCCGGGCGGGTGTGGGAGAGGTGAATTTGGGGAACCGCTCTCGTTCGGGGGCTCGGTGCAGCGGTCGACGGCTGGCGAGCGGAGGGTCACGGGGCTGGATGGACTGATCTCTGAGTCATAGAACATTCTGGTGTTCGAACGGCTCAGATCTGCACTTCATTGCACTCGGATGTATGGAGTCGGAAGTCTTGCCCCTCAGCAGGAGAGGAGCTGTGGTCACTCTGTTGCCCAAAAAAGGAGACCGTGGCAGCTTAAAGAACTACGTCCTGCGTCTGTCTTTGGTACAAAATATCAAATCTTTTTAAAGGCATTAACAAACCGCCTTAAAAGATTTTTAGTGGCGGTGAGGACCAGTCGGACTCTACCCCAGAACCCTCTGGGAATGTTGAAGAGACACGGTGCCAAAATGAGGGTTTGTTTTTTTTGATAACGGATGACGGTGGAATTGTTTTCACTGTTGATTGTTTTATTACTCGAACCGTTTCTTTATTTCATGTCGAACCGTGTAGATCTGTTTCTCCTTTTTCTTTTTCAATGACTGATTATTCTCTTTTTTCCTCAATAATTGGTAAATAAAGAGAGTTTAAAAGTCAAAAAAGTCTCTCCCTCTCTCTCTCTCCCCCCTCTCTCTCTCCCCCTCTCTCTCTGTCTCTCTTTCTCTCTCTCTCTCTTCCTCTCTCTGTCTCTCTCTCTCTCTGTCTCTCTCTCTCACTCCCTCTCTCTCTCTCCCCCTCTCTCTCTGTCTCTCTCTCTCTCTCTCCCCCCTCTCTGTCTCTCTTTCTCTGTCTCTCTCTCTCCCTCCCCCCCCTCTCTGTCTCTCTTTCTCTATCTCTCTCTCCCACTCTCTCTGTCTCTCTTTCACTGTCTCGCTCTCCCTCTCCCCCCCCTCTCTGTCTCTCTTTCTCTCTCTCTCTCTCCCTCTCTCTCTCTCTCTCTCCCTCTCTCTGTCTCTCTCTCTCTCCCTCTCTCCCTCTCTCTCTGTCTCTCTCTCTCTCTCCCTCTCTCTGTCTCTCTCTCTCTCCCTCTCTCTGTCTCTCTCTCTCTCCCTCTCTCCCTCTCTCTCTGTCTCTCTCTCTCTCTCCCTCTCTCTGTCTCTCTCTCTCTCCCTCTCTATCTGTCTCTCCCTCTCTCTCTGTCTCTCTCTCTCTCCCTCTCTCTCTCTCCCTCTCTCTCTGTCTCTCTCTCTCTCTCCCTCTCTCTGTCTCTCTCTCTCTCCCTCTCTATCTGTCTCTCCCTCTCTCTCTCTCTCTCTCTCTCTCTCTCCCTCTCTCTCCCTCTCTCTTTCTCCCTCTCTCTCCCTCTCTCTGTCTCTCTCTCTCCCTCTCTCTGTCTCTCTCTCTCTCCCTCTCTCTCTGTCTCTCTCTCTCTCTCTCTGTCTCTCTCACTCCCTCTCCCCCTCTCTCTGTCCCCCCCCCCTCTCTCTCTCTCCCTCTCTCTCTCTCCCTCTCTCTTTCTCTCTTTTTTTCACAGTGCTAAATTTGTCAGTTGGCCCCGCCAGCTTTACTTTGCTACTTAATAGCCCTGCCCGTTTCATGGAAATCGTTATTCATCAGTGCTGATAAGTGTGCAAACAAAGAGCTTATGATCAGTTGGATCGAAATAAGTGTTTTTATATGGTGTGTGTGTGTGTGTGTGTGTGTGTGTGTGTGTGTGTGTGTGTGTGTGTGTGTGTGTGCAGGAAAGTGCATCTCTAAGAGCTGGGTGTGTGATGGTGATCAGGACTGTAAGGACCACTCTGATGAGGAAGGGTGTGTGACGTCAGTGTGTAAGCCTCCCTCGTTCCCCTGCGCTAATGACACGTCCACGTGTTTACCTCCGGAGCGGATCTGTGACGGACACGCCCACTGCACCGACCAATCAGACGAGGGATCCTACTGCGGTTAGTAACATGGATCTGAATATAAACACTGAGGTTAACCCTGCATTCACACCAGCAGGTGAGAGTCGAATACTGAATAACGTACTAAATCTCTCTCTCCCTCTCTCCCCGCCCCTCCCCCACATCAGATCAGTGTTTGGTGGATAACGGTGGATGTAGTCACAGCTGTGTTGTCGCTCCAGGTAAAGGTGCAGTGTGTGTGTGTCCTGTCGGCTTGTATCTCGGCTCTGACGGACGCAGCTGTGAATCGCAGGACGTCTGTGCTACACACACACGCTGCAGCCAAGTGTGTGAACAACACACACACTCCATCACATGTTCCTGTTACCCAGGGTGGAGGCTGGAGGCAGATGGAGAAAGCTGTCAGAGCACGGGTAACACACACACACACACACACACACACAGCAATACACACTAATGGGCCCAAAGGCCACGCCTCTTTTACTTGAATATGATGTCATTTTCTGCAACAACAAAACAACACTGTACAAAATGTCCTGTAGATGTTGTTACAGTGTAACAACAAATATTTTGTTACTCTGTGTGGGTTTTTTTTTTAATCTGTTCCAGATCCATTCGAGCCGTTTGTGATATTCTCAATTCGGCATGAAATTCGGCGCATCGACCTGAAGACTGGAGATTACAGTCTGTTAGTGCCGGCACTGAGGAACACCATCGCTCTGGATTTCCACTTCAGTCAGAGGCTGCTCTACTGGACTGACGTGGTAGAGGATCAGATTTACCGTGGCAAAATCTCCGACAGCGGCGGTAAAAACGCACAATAAAACAAATCAAATCTGCACATTGCGATTCGCTAAGAGCTGATTCCAGATTTCAGTGAGGATTCACTCCTGAAATTCCGCACATCAGTGTTCAGAGCTCAGGCGTCACTACTGACTGACGCGCTATTCAGAAGTTATACGAGGGTTACACACGTCGAGGTGGACTAAGAGGGGCGTGTCTGTTTCGTCCGTAAACGTACTCAAACGCACCGTGGAATCTCGATCAAGGACAAAATTAAATACGTAAATACGAGAACGTCTCAATCGGAGACGGCGTTTATCTGGGGGAGTGAATATTTTCTGCGTAGAGTGATGAGTGAAGCTGGAGTTTCTCTGTAAGCGCAGCAGATGAGTTCTGGGTCAGATTATCCTTCACACCGTGGACACGTTTTCTTTACAGGCATTTTCTTTATTCAGGTTTAAAGGGGAGTGTTTGTGTTTAAAGGCGTGGTCTAGCCTCAGACGCTTCTGCTCGAGAACATTCTGGAGGTGTGAGAGCTACACGCAGGTGATTTTAATCATCCGAATGAATGTGGAGCTCAAAATCCACGTAACCCGACTCTGAACACCAGGAACTTTCCTCACGGAGATATTGCGAGTACGGCCCTCAGACGGTGTTCAGAAACCTGAACCGCTTTCACTCACGCTGACGAGATGATGGAGTAAATCTGTTAAATCAGGTGGAATAGCTGATGGCTTTACTCGTGACTCGACTGAACATGAGTAGAGATGAGGATGTGATTTGAAATGGATTTTTCACACACACATTGACTATATATATATATATATAATGTGTGTGTGTGTGTTGAATATTTCAGCTTGGTGAGTGACACTCAGCCAGGCGTGATAAAGGCACCCAGATGGAGGAACTCTTAATGTTTCATAGCGCTTGAGGGACACGGCGATGATGTGTTATTGCCTTTTATTGGGTCTGCGTGTCTGGAGTACTTTTGAGAACAAAAAATATATATAAACAAAACCCAGGGAGCTATATGTCAGGGAGAGCGAGAGACCGAGAGAGAGAAGTGAAAAGGTTTCTGAGCTGAAGGACTAAATCAAGATTGTCCTGTAGTTTAAATTTGGAATAGAAATGAGTGATAATATGAATAAACTGTACACCTTGAAGCTCCTCTGTAGTTAATACCGCAACTTCACTTTAGTTTGCTTTGTAGAAACGTGTGTGTGTGTGTGTGTGTGTGTGTGTGTGTGTGTGTGTGTGTGTGTTCTAACTTTTTATTATACCAGCGCTAAGCTATCGTGTTGCTAACCCGTCATGAACTCCACACTCACGTTATGCTGATGGAAAAAATGCTTTATTTTAATCCATCTTCATCAAATGCTCTGGTTCAACAAAATTTCTTTCTATGATTTACTGTGATGCGACTGATCAACGTCTGTGTGTTCACATTTTACTCTCCGTCTCTTTGTGTCTGTATGTGTGTGTGTGTGTGTGTGTGTGTGTGTGTGTGTGTGTGTAAAGGTGTTTCCGGGATCGAGGTGGTGGTTCAGCACGGACTGGCGACTCCTGAAGGTCTGGCTGTTGACTGGATCGCAGGAAACCTGTACTGGATCGACAGTAACCTGGATCAGATCGAGGTGTCCCGGCTGAACGGAGAGATGCGCACTACGCTGATCGCAGGAGGAATGGAGCATCCTCGCGCCATCGCTGTAGATCCAGGACAAGGGTGTGTGTGTGTGTGTGTGTGTGTGTGAGAGAGACACGATGTTTAAGCAGGACTTTCTCCTGGATCAACACCATCTTGTTTTCATTTTGCAGCTTCAAAGCTTTTAACCAATCACTGCCATCTGATGTCATCAGCGTGAGCCTCTAACTCCGCCCACTACTACTACCACTGAGCCAGAAAGGAGTTTTATAGCTCAGCAGTTTAGTTCAGGATCTCTGTAAACTGAAACTAGCACTTTTTTGAAGTGTTAATTAATTGGAATGTTCACACGTACAAAGTGACACGTTGGATATTTTTTTCCACGGTTTACAGATTCGAACTGAAATACAGGAATATTTGCTCAATTTCACCCGTTTGAGACGTAGCGTCTAATACGACAAGCGTAGGACGCTCATCTTTCTGTGACGAGTTCATTATACAACTGATAAAGCGATTACATCCCTGCTCTCTTTCCTTTTAAAAACGTTTTCTTTCTGTTGCTCGTTATGAAGAATTGTGGAACGCTCTTTTCTGCCTTCGTGCCGTTTCTTACTGATTTGGATTCTTTCCTGTGTTAGTGCCGTGTTCGTACAGCTGTCTGTTCTTAAAGTTCCCGTTAACATCTAATTAACATCATGTTCTATTCACTACTGAGCACTGGACATCCTCTCACACACACACACACACACACTCACACACACACAGGACTCCTGTGCCGTATTTCATCACCTGTGTCTCCAGCATTAAGTTAATAAGACTCGTACTACGGCCAACTCTAATCTAGCAATCCCGCTTAACTGATCTTTCCGGAAGCATCCATTATTTAAAAGGACTTTAAATAATCTGTCTGCACATCCTGTTCACACCTCCTTTACTTCAATCCTCCTCTCCTTTGCAGTCCATCATTTTTTACCCACTCAGTAATGGACTTTAACAATCCTCTATAAACGAGCACAGAGCTGCTAGGAAGCTGCTGAGTGAAGGATGCGTCTGGCTCCTTCCCTCACACACCTGCTTTAACAAGCACTCATTGTGATTAGCCTGTGCTCTTTCTCTGTGTGTGTGTGTGTGTGTGTGAGAGAGTGAGAGACCCGGTGTTGCTCACCTACAGAGCAGTGAGTAAAGCTGTAAAGTGCAGAGTGAAGGAACACACTGTGATGTATATTCAGCTGGGAGTAAATCTCTAACCCTCACTGAATTACACACAGAGTTCTCATAAACACACAGCCATGGACAGACAGACAGATAAAAAAATATAGATAGACAGACAGAATGGCAGCCGGATACATAGCCCAACAAACAGGCCATTAGGCAGAGGGGGAGGTTAGACAGACAGGTAAAAATATCACTAATTAGACAGACAATTGGACACATACTTAATGGGTAATTGGACAGACAGACAAGTTAGACAAGACTGACAGAGAGACGGGTAAATAGATAATTAGGCTGACAGTCAGTCAGAGAGACAGACAGATAAATAGGTAATTAGACAGACACGTAGGCAGTCAGACAGTTTATTGCTGCTATAATTGAAAATGCCAAATTTATGTGTGTGTGTTCTCAGAGCGCTGTTCTGGACGGATTGGGACGCCATGTTCCCTCGGATCGAGGGCGCGTCGATGAGTGGCTCCGCCCGCCGTGTGGTGTACGAGGATATGGAGGTGGGGGCGTGGCCTAACGGGCTCACACTTGATCATCTGGAGAGGAGGATTGTGTGGACAGATGCCAGGTGAGGACACACACACACACACAATGGAAACTCGCTCAATATTTCATCACCTTGTTTTCACACAAACGTTTGGAGTTCACTTCACTTCACACCTCCCATGAGACAGTAAAAAGCTCTGCTCTGTCTCTTTGTGTCTGTTTCTCTGTCTCTCTCACTCGTGCTTTCTCTCTCTCGCTCTCTCTCGCTCTCTCGCTGTCTGGGTTCTTTTTATTTCTCTGTCCTCATTCTTTTTTTCTCTTTTTTCTCTTTGTCTCTTGTTTGTTTTTCTCTCTTTCCCTGCGTGTCACTTTCTTTAGTTTTGGTAGCTTTTTTTTTTACCTTCCGCATCTCTCTGTGTTTCACTTTCTTTTGTACCTCACTTTCATCATTTCTCGGTCTCTTATTTTCTTTTGTTTCTCTCTTGTTGTTGTTGTTGTTGTTTTACTTTTGCCTTATAATAAGCTTTCTAGGACATTAATGGGTTTGGCCCTGTTTAGAGCAACATCTTCCCTTAAAAGGCACCACCTGAAGGGTTTCTTTTCTGACTCGTGTGCGTGTGTGTGTGTGTGTGTAAAAATGTCCTTAAAAAAACACAAAATGGCAGTGAGTGTATCGGAGCAGTGGATCCTGCTAGCCATTTTACAGGCGTACAAACTCCAAACGCTCAGCTCAGCTCATCTCCTCTCCAAATTCTACACTCTAATGCTAAAAGTTTGGAGAAAGTCCGAACCCCAGCCCCCCACCCCCCCACCCCAAGATGTTCTTGTTCAGGACAAAGTCTGCGCCTTTAGTCCAGTGCAAGCTTTCATGTTCTCAACATGGGGCTTCTTGAGAAGGAAGCACAACAGACAGGAAGCTATGACCATATAAGGAAAGTGGAAGGGGAAACGGGACAACGGGGACTGAATCGGGGTGTGACAGCAGTCATGTATTAATAACGACAACATCAACGTTGAAGACACACGAAGCAGTAACTGTGATAAAGTGTCACGCAGCAAGCATTAATAATATTTATACACAATGTTATACAGAGAGATGGGCTGGAAATGTGTCACCATCTGTCTCTCTCTCCGTCTCCACCTACCCCCCCCCCCCTCCCCCTCCTTATGCAGAACATTATATTCCACGTAGAGATTTTCAGGTTTTTGTTTTCAAACAGAACGTATAGCCATGTCCCAGTGTGCGCTCCAAATCAAAATAATGGAGTTTTTAGTAAAGTAGTTTCAGCTCCTTCAGCTCCCAGCGGCTCAGGGTCGACTGGTCATGATGAAATTCCCCATCTGAGGAACAATTGAATCGATCGCTCGCTTTGTTACGTCTCGGCTGTAATCAGATCACACACGAGCTCTCTATCTATCTCTATCTATCTATCTATCTCTCTGTCTCTCTCTCTGTGAAGTCTAATGCTTATCAGAAATCAATTAATCTTCTCGACGTCTCTCTTACCGGCAGCTTTGAACCAGAAGCCGTGTGAATATGATTCTCAGTGGTGGAAGAGATTCACCAGCAGCATGGTTTGTGTCTCGTCATTCGAGCTCTGCTGCTAAATCACATCTTTTCATATCAGGCTGTATTTGACCCAGTGCTGGGAAATCGCCAGGGTTCTGATGAAACCGTATCGTATTAATCCTGTCCAGTGCAATACCCGACGCGGATCAGCTTCTGGATAATGCATACATGGCAGGAGTTATGCCCCCTAATGGTGGGATTATAATGTATTATAGTGATTCCTTTTTTCAGGCTGCGTATATTTTTAATGCTTTATTAAATGACCTGTGGTTAAATGAATGTATAATGTCTCTTCCCAGTGGCTCGTGTAGATGTGCTGCATTAGACGCGTGTACACACACCTACTGTGAGGAACTTTCTTTTCATGGAGCCGGTTTTTCTGTGTGACTTCACTCGGTGCACTGTTGAGATGATGTGGCAGTGGGAACAGGTCTGTATAATAATGATCATTATCCCTCGTTGTCCTTTCACAGATCTGATGCTATTTATTCCTCTCGCTATGATGGATCTGGTTTGATTGAGATCCTGCGCGGTCACGAGTTCCTGTCTCACCCCTTCGCCGTGTCTCTGTACGGAGGGAGTGTGTTCTGGACCGACTGGAGGACAAACACACTGACAAAAGCCAGTAAATGGACCGGCGCCAATGTCACGGTGATACAGAAGACCAGCGCTCAGCCTTTCGACCTCGAGATCTTCCACCCGAGCCGCCAGCCTCAGAGTAAGCCTGAGTAGAGTTCTGTTCCGAGTGTGTGTGTGTGTGTGTGTGTGTGTGCGTGCATGAGTGTGTGTTCTCTAAGGTTGTAACCCTCCAGAGTTCATCTTTTTATTTGAGAGCTGCTGTTGTACCTGTAACACTGTTTGTAGCCTGAAGGGATAAAAATATACCCGTACCTTTTTCCTCACACGGTATTGGTTAAAAACAGGAACCATTACAACACGGGCGTTTTAGGAATATTCACCAAAAAACAAAAAAGATGAAATGGGAAACTAGAGAGATTGAGCTAGAAGCGTGAATGCAGAGATTGCAGAGATACTCACCAAAGACACTAAAGCAAGGATTTTATAATAACAGACCTGCAAGACTTCACACGTTTTGTGTAGGAGCTCTGCATTTTAACACCGGTATGAGTTCTCACTCGAACATTTATTTCACAGTAAAAATACAATGAATCCTATGTGCTAGTTCTTACCTTCTTACCTGAAGGTAAAGCAGCAGGGATGATCTGGTTCTCTGTGTTAAGTGTTTGATACTAATGACCACAGATGAATCAGACGAAAGACAAATCAAATCGCACGTTCAGAGACTCGAAAGTCTGAGAGTCTAAAAGTCTGAGAGCTGCTTTTATTTCAGCACTCGAAAATCCAATAATCTGACATTTCCCTCTGTGGAGCTGCATTATTCAACGTGCCATTATTTAACAATCGGTACGGAGCCGCTGGAAGTTGTGGAAGAAATCCTCATGTGAAACTCCGATCTGTTCACTTGTCTATTATTTGTTCAGGTTGAGGCAGGGCAGGGTTGGACAGGGTGAGGTGGGGCAGGGCAGGGTGATGCAGGGCAGGGTGGGGCAGGATGAGGTTTGGCAAGGAGAGGCAGGCCAGGGTGGGGCAGGGTTGGACAGGGTGAGGCAGGGCAGGGTTGGACAGGATGAGGCGGGGCAGGGAGAGGCAGGCCAGGGTGGGGCAGGGTTGGACAGGATGAGGCAGGGCAGGGTTGGACAGGATGAGGTGGGGCAGGGAGAGGCAGGGCGGGGGGTGGGGGGGGGGCAAGGCAGGGTGTGACAGGATGAGGCGGGGCAGGGAGAGGCAGGGCAGGGGGGGGCCAGGGCAGGGTGTGACAGGATGAGGCGGGGCTGGGAGAGGCAGGGCGGGGGGGGGCCAGGGCAGGGTGTGACAGGATGAGGCGGGGCAGGGAGAGGCAGGGCGGGGCAGGGTTGGACTGGATGAGGCAGGGCAGGGTTGGACAGGATGAGGCGGGGCTGGGAGAGGCAGGGCGGGGGGTGGGGGGGCAGGGCAGGGTGTGACAGGATGAGGCGGGGCAGGGAGAGGCAGGGCAGGGGGGGGCCAGGGCAGGGTGTGACAGGATGAGGCGGGGCAGGGAGAGGCAGGGCGGGGCAGGGTTGGACTGGATGAGGCAGGGCAGGGTTGGACAGGATGAGGCAGGGCAGGGTGGGGCAGGATGAGGTTTGGCAGGGAGAGACAGGCCAGGGTGGGGCAGGGTTGGACAGCATGAGGCAGGGCAGGGAGAGGCAGGGCAGGGGAGGGGCAGGGCAGGGTGTGACAGGATGAGGCGGGGCAGGGAGGGGCAGGGCAGGGTGGGGCAGGGTTGGACAGGATGAGGCAGGGCAGGGTTGGACAGGCTGGTCTAGGTGGCGGGACTGGGCAAGGCGGGACAGTTGAGGTGAGGCAGGGTGTGCCGAGGCAGTATGGGGTAGGGCAGGGTGTGGAAGTTGGGGAGGTGGAGGTGGAGGGGGGGAGGTTATTGCATGGCAGGAACAAAAGTGGAGAACCTCCTGGCCCTTATGGCTCAGTACATTATAATTTATTTGAAAATCTACCTTTGTTTTGTAATTCATCCTTCTCCATAGATCCCCTCCATCCACCTCACTCAAACATAAACACCTTTCTGCCCGTATTCACATCATTTACAGTTTTAGCCGAATGCGACAGAGACGACGGGGACGTTTCTGACCGTACTCCTGCTTCTCATTTGTGCTGTACGTTATATTCTTTAACTGGTATTCCGTGCTTGTTTCTTGTCCCCTGTACTGTAGTAGCTCTGCCAGCAGGTGGAATAAAAACAGTTGTCGGTGCTGCACTCACACACACAAGTGCTCTGCTCCTGGCAGGTGGTATAGATTATGTAGAAGAACATTCCGGAAAGCTTTTAATAGGAGCCGGTTGGTGTTCGGCTCCTGCGGATTCGACGCATCATAACATTTTGGCAGCCGACTCAAAATAACAAAATCCCTCGTCTGACTTTCAGTTCAGGAGAATTGATCGATACATACGGGGATGGGAGAGTGTTGAAACACTCTCTTTCTCGCTCACACACACACACTTCCAGCTTTATTCAATCTCCTTAATGAGATTAATGTACTTTTTGGACAAGATTGTGTACCAAAGTAAAGAAATAAACAATAAGTAAACACCCTGGAGAACTCGGGCAGGTTAGGGGATATCATCGTATTTATTTTGGCGTCTGGGAGAGGAGTGGAGTCGCACTTTTTAAATGAATAGTTTATTATGGGCTGGCAGAAGGGTTGGAAATGGTTGCCATGGTGCACCTGTGTGTGCGGAATGGATTCAGTGTGTATGATGTATTCAAATTATTGTGTGGCTTTATTTGATGTTCACGTGCAGAGTGAATGAGCTGTTACTATAGAAACCATAATGTATTAGACGGTGTGCATTTATTATAAACCTGTGTGTCCAAGCATCTGTATTTTTACACACATATATATATAATATGTGTGTGTGTGTGTGTGTGTGTGTGTGTGTGTGTGTGTGCACCATTGTGTGTTTCGATCTATTTCTGTGTGTGTGTTTCATAAAATGCCAGTTTTTATTGGCTTTGTTAATCCTTAGCCATTATATTTTGTTTTATGAATATTTTTCTGTTTTAGTGGCTCTTCTACTGTGTGTGTGTGTGTGTGTGTGTGTGTGTGTGTGTGTGTGTGTGTGTGTGTGTGTGTGTAAAATCTAAATGTAAATGTAATTTATAAACAATGACTGTTGTCTGCCTCTGAATTCCTTCTCAAACGATGATGGCAAGAATAAAAACCTCATTGTGATATGTTTTTTTAAGTAAACAAGGTCTGTTGTAAGAGCAGCAGAAATCCATTGAAGTGAAGTGTTTACGTTATTGTCTGGAGAGTGAGATCGACTGCTGATGATGCCATGGCTAGGGGCCAGGAGAGAAAAATTGGTGTGGGAGGGGCATAATCTCTTTCCCCCGTCAATCACAGAGACACTAGCCAATTACAGACATCTGTGTGCTCATGAACACTGTGCGAAGAGAGTAGACGGTGCAGTCTTCTGGCTTCACGTGTCTCGGAGGGAGGACGTGTTAGCCTTCACCCTCCCTGTTGGTATGATTGGGCCGAGCAGGCTGGGAAAATGGCCATGATGAAAATGGGAAGAAAGCCAAATAAATAAATAAATAAATGTCAGCTTAAATATCAGCTTTCAAATCTTAACTAAATAGGGTTTTCATAAAATGTCAAAAACGAATAAAGACTAGTCTCTTTTTGTGTGTGTCCTGTTGTTGAGCTGTCCTTCAAAATACACTTTCTTTTTCTTTCTCCGTGTATGCTCAAGTTGTGTGGGGTTTCTCTGCGTGTCATTGAGGCTTTGTATGTTAAAGAAAGGCATCTTTTCCATCCATTAATATTAGGAAAAAGTCTTTCAAATAGTTAGCTAAGCTGCATTATATATTGTGTGTGTGTGTGTGTGTGTGTGTGTGTGTGTGTGTGTGTGTGTGTGTGTGTGTTAAAAGAATGATCTAAAAACAAGCAAATAACTTTCTAATACAGAATGTTTTGGTAATTTCATGGCTTATTTAACTATTTATTAAATATAGCATTGTTTGATTTGTTGCAAACTGCTTTAAATAAGATAAAAAACCAGTAGTGATGTGAATAAGAAATATGGCCTGTAGCTGTGTGTGTGTGTGTGTGTGTGTGTGTGTGTGTGTGTGTGTGTGAGAGAGAGAAACGTTTTAGAGTAGCATTTAAATAATGATCATATCAAATAATAAAATAATACGTGCTTTAATGCAGTGGGAGTGAATTAGTGCACTTAAAAGCATTCTCTCTCTCTCTCTCTCTCTCTCTCTCTCTCTCTCTCTCTCTCTCTCTCTCAGCTCCTAACCCGTGTGACAGTAAAGGAGGACGAGGTCTCTGCTCTCATCTGTGTCTCATCAACTATAATGGCTCTGCTTCCTGTGCCTGTCCTTACTTGATGAAGCTTTCTCCAAACAATCACACCTGCCAAGGTGAGACACACCCCCAACCACAACTACAACGGTGAGACACACCCCCAACCCCAACTACAACGGTGAGACACACCCCCAACCACACCTACAGCGGTGAGACACCCCCCCGACCACACCTACAGCGGTGAGACACCCCCCCGACCACACCTACAAAGGTGAGACACACCCCCGACCACACCTACAAAGGTGAGACACACCCCCAACCACACCTACAAAGGTGAGACACACCCCCGACCACACCTTCAAAGGTGAGACACCCCCCGACCACACCCACAAAGGTGAAACACAGCCCCAACAACACCTACAAAGGTGAGACACACCCCCAACCACACCTACAAAGGTGAGACACAGCCCCAACAACACCTACAAAGGTGAGACACACCCCCAACCACACCTACAAAGGTGAGACACACCCCCAACCACACCTACAAAGGTGAGACACACCCCCAACCACACCTACAAAGGTGAGACACACCCCCAACCACACCTACAAAGGTGAGACACACCCCTGACCACATCTACCAGGGTGACACCCCACCACCAACACTACCCCCCAACCCCAAAAACTAATACCTATAAAGGTGACACACCCCTGACAACACCTACTAAGGTGAGACACACACCCGACCACACCCATCCTGACCACACTCACTCAGGGGAGACACGCCCACCCATGGGGACACACCCCTGACCACACCCACCCAGGGGAGACACACTCCCAATCATACATTCCAGGTGAGTCCTGCTTCCTCAGTTATAGCTGCCTATATGGGCGACACCCCTAATCATACCTGCTCAGGTGACTGAGACCTGCACTCATTCCTGTCAGAGCGAACCCCACATCTAGTCTTACCTGTCCAAGCACAGGTCGGGGTCAGACTTCTCTCTATCTCTCTTTCTCTTCCTTCTTCCTACTTGCAGGCTGTTGTATATGAAAGCCAGAGACATGCCCACATGTCCATATATGACCTTAAAGGCGTGTCTTCTCTGCTCTGTGATCTATTTTTAAACTCTGGCATTAATATGAACACTTTTAGAAGTACAGCACTGAATTGTTACGCCAAGGTCCGTTTGCAAACACTTTTAAAGAAGGAAAAAGCTGTGATCTTGGAACAATTACAGTGTGTCCCAGGAGACTCCGCTGACCTAGCTAAACTCTTAACACGGAGGGGAAACGGAGGTTCATTTGAATTTCCTCTTTTAAAACCTCCGGAGAATAGTGCAGAGGTCAGGAGAGGGGGAGAAGCTGTAGATGACGGAATGTAAAACAGAGCAGCGAAGGAAAAATGTCAAATGTGTGGTGTGTTTCTGTGTTAGCGAACAGGTGCAGTTTTTTTCAGTTCTTGCACTAAGCATGATTACTAATTTAACACAAGTGTTAGTAATGGTGATGATTAATATAAACAACTCTGACTTAAATGAAGTTCCAGATGTTTCTTGTTCATTATAAAAAGCACACGCTTTCATGTTGGAAACACAAATGCACAAATAAAACTTGTAGATAAAATGTAGAGCAAATATTATTAAAAAATTCCCGTTGTCATTCTGTAATAGAGCATAAACTCTAAATATGCCTCTTGCAGAACTCATGCAGAGGATTATTTACATAACTAGTAAATGTTCTGTTAATAATGTAATTGTTTTATGACATGCATGTTTATATTTATATTTGTGTGTGTGTGTTTGTGCCCTCTCTGTGAAGTTGAGAAAAGGTTTTTGCTGTATGCACGGAGATCGGAAATCCGAGGCGTCGACATCGACAATCCCTACATCAACATCATCACCGCGGTAACGGTGCCAGACATCAATGATGTCACAGCCGTGGATTACGATGCGACTGAGGAGCGGATTTACTGGGCCGATGTTAAAACCCGGACAATAAAACGGGCGTTGATTAACGGGACCAGGCTTGAGGCGATCATTTCTGGAGGTACTTTGTGTGTGTGTGTGTTTGTGTGTGTGTGTGTGTGTGTATAAGTGTGTGTTTTTATATATAATATATAACACAGCGCTGTGAAAAGGTTCTGATTTCTTCTGTATTTGTGTGTATCTCATACTAAACTCTAAGGTGAAATACAGGCAGTCTGAGTAAACACACAATAAAATCTATGAAACTGCATCCATAATGGGGTTCAGCTGGACTAGACACAACCAGATCTGATTACTGCAAACCCTGTTCAATCAAATCAACACTTAAATAGAACTTTCTCAACAGCAGGAAGTTGGTTAAAAGGTCTTATACAGTAACACACTCTGCCAAAGTTGAAAGAGATGCAGAAATGATGAGGTGATGGAAATACATCAGTCTGGGAAGGGTAACAAAGCTATTTCAAAGTCTCTGGGACTCCAAAAAACCACAGTGATAGTCATTATCTCCAAATGGAAAAACTAGGCACAGTAGTGAACCTTCCCAGAAGTGGCTGACCTTCAAAAATTCCTCCAAGAGCACAGCGACGACTCATCCAGGAAGTCACAGAAGAACCAAGGACAACATCAAAGGACCTACAGGCCTCTCCTGCATCAATAAAGGTCACTGTTCATGACTGCATTATCAGAAAGACACTGGGGGAAAATGGCATCCATGGAAGAGTGGTGAGGTGAAAACCACTACTAACCCAGAACAATATTAAGGCTCATCTGAATGTTGCCAAAACACACCTTGATGATCCTCAAACCTTTTGCTAGAATGTTCTGTGGATTGATGAGTTGAAAGTGGAACTGTTTGGAAGACAGGTGTCTTGTTACATCTGGCGTAAACCAAACACTGAATTCCATAAAAAGAACATCATACGTATGGTCAAGCATGGTGGTGGAAGTGTGATGGTGTGGGGATGC
The DNA here is from genome assembly GCF_001660625.3 of Ictalurus punctatus. Classification (NCBI taxonomy): domain Eukaryota; kingdom Metazoa; phylum Chordata; class Actinopteri; order Siluriformes; family Ictaluridae; genus Ictalurus; species Ictalurus punctatus. Next base: position 4,736,818 of record NC_030442.2, on the reverse strand, counting down.
TTTGCTGCTACAATTCCTGGGTAACTTGCAGTAATTGAGGGAAACATGAATTCTGCTTTCTACCAGAAAATCCTAAAGGAGAATGTCCGGTCTTCAGTCCGTAAGTTTAAACTCAAGCGCAACTGGAGTATGCAGCAAGACAACGATCCAAAACACAGGAGTAAGTCCTAGTCCTAGAACTAAGTGAAACACTGATCTCCAGTTATCAGAAGTGTTTCGTTGCAGATTACAATTCAGATTTTATTATTTTTAATGAAGCAAAAAAACTTCACCTTGTAACATGGGGCTACATAATATACACACACACACACACACACACACGCACACACACACACACAAAAGACATCTCTTCTGAAACTATCTGAACTCTGTCTAGAGTTTCATTCTGAAGCATCTGCACAAACCCAGACTGTTTACGAATATATTTTCAGTGGGTTTTTGTTGTTTGTTTTTAGAATTGCTGAATGTTCGAGGTTTATCTGTGGACTGGTTGTCCAGGAATCTGTACTGGATGAGCTCAGACGGTGATGAGACTCAGATTAACGTCGCTCGTCTAGACGGCTCACTCAGAACCGCCATCGTTCACGGCATCGACAAGCCAAAGTGCCTCGTCCTGCATCCAGCTAAAGGGTAACGTTTAAATGTACATTTAAACAGAGAGCGGATTTTATTCTGGGACTGTGTAAGACCTGTGGCTCTAAGATGCCAGTTTCGTTCCGGGCCAGTTATAACGACATGAACATAAATAAACGGAGATAAAAACAGTCAAGTCTATTTTATATTTATATATATATATATATATATATATATATATATATTTAGTTGCAGTATGTGTTGAGTGTGCTGTATTGCACTCTCAGCTGATGCTAATGATTGTGCAGTTTTGAACCAGTGTGGATTTGGTGAAAGTCATAACACCAGTACACTTTCACCTGTACACAAATATAGAGCTCATGGTGCATTACGGAGTGTGAATTGTCTCATTTATATATAGCCTTATTTCGAAGGAAGGTGACCAGAGCGATATCAGTTATAGTTTGAATCTTGTGGGCGTGGCCAGTCCAGATAAGAAACGGTACTAGTTATGTACTGTATCTTTTAAAACTAACTCTAATCCATTGTGTGATTTACGTGTTACACACTCACCTTCGTTCTCAGATTAGATTAGCAAAGGGATCTAACTATATTAGTTGCATACACACACACACACACACACACACACCAACGATTTCTGCTACTTCCTTCCAAGCTTTATTTTTCTACCTACTGTCTGTGTACACGTTTAATGAGAGCTCGTATATGCAGGGAGAAGATAAAACCACGCTTATGAGATTTTCTTCCAGTAGATGGGAAGTAATTGTAGGTAGGAACTAAAGTTGTGAGCGGGGAACTGAAGAGACGTCGGACCACGCGCATTGTATTAATCGTTCGAGACCATCGTTTGGATTTGTCGCTTCTTTACAGCATCGTAACTAATTTAAATAGAATTGAGAACATGAGTTCAGGTGTCACTTCACATATAAAAAGCCGGATGGATGGATTAATGGATGGATAGATTGATTAATGGCTGGATGGATGGATCAATGGATGGATTAATGGATTGATGGATTAATGGATGGATGGATGGATGCATTAATGAATTGATGGATTAATGGATGGATGGATTAATGGATGGATGGATTCATGGATGGATTAATGGGTGGATGGATGAATTAATGAATGGATTAATGGGCGGATGGATGGATTGATGGATGGATGTTTGGATTAATGGATGGATAGATGTTTGGATTAATAGATTGATGGATTAATAAATGGATTAATGGATGGATGGCTGGATTGATGGATGGACGTTTGGTTTAATGGATGGATGTTTGGATTAATGGATGGATGTTTGGATTAATGGATGGATAGATGTTTGGATTAATGGATTGATGGATTAATGAATGGATTAATGGATGGATGGCTGGATTGATGGATGGACGTTTGGTTTAATGGATGGATGTTTGGATTAATGGATGGATAGATGTTTGGATTAATGGATTGATGGATTAATGAATGGATTAATGGATGGATGGATGGATTAATGGATGGATTAATGGATGGATGGATGGGTTAATGGATTGATGGATGGATTAATGAATGGATGGCTGGATGGATCGATGGATAGGTCACAGAGAAACACAACACGTGATACACAGCCAAAGAACACTGTTAGGACGGCAGCGGCGCGTCTCCATCACATTTCACAGTCACACATTTTGGGTTTAGACTGTGAGTGTCAGAGTTGCTGAGTGAACACTACACATTGGTCAGAGAGCTAATTACTGAATCATGCCCTTAAATGCCACCGAACTTCTCAAAGACGCACGCACACTCATGCAGCTTATTAAGTCTGCTTAAGCACACACGCTCATTAAGCAACTCTTAATCAGACAGTCCTGTATTAGCGTTTATCTTACCCCTGCTCGGCTCGTCAGTCACGTGTTTCTTCATTTGTATAAATCCACCTGCTGATGGGTGTAGAGAAGATTGTGTTCCAGATGGGGAACGGTCACACCACTGGGGGAAAAACATGAAATGCAATACACTGACTACTGCTGTTCATCTGTGACCTGAAGACGACGTGTTGCACTGAAAAGCAAAACCTTCACCATGTTGTTTTTAACGTTGTTTTTTTGTTTTGTTTTGTTTTGTTTTTGTAAAAAGCAGTGACATGCAGGTTTTGCTTTTCAGTGTGGTCTGTTTTTCCACAGAATCTTCTTCAGAGATGGGAAGGTCCTCACACTAGGGCTGGGCAATATGATCATTTATCACAATATTGATATATATATATATATATATATATATATATATATATATATATATATATATGTATGTATATACTAATATTGGCACCCTTGGTAAATATGAGCAAAGAAGGCTTTTGTTATTTTCAAGAAATTCACAAAAATACTCTGCTCTCATGGATATTAAACAACTGCAAACACAACTCAGCTTTATCAAAAATATATATCTTTGTTAAATATAGGTGTGCAACAATTATTGGCACCCTTTTAATCAATACTTTGTGCTACCACCCTAATGCGTCAGTGTTATTGTTGCTCGGCACAACATTACAGTAGAAGTGCTGCATCAACTTTAGTTGTCATTTATCCTGAATGTACTGAATGCACAGTTTAGCTGTGTGCCTCATTAATCCTCTTCTGGAGCTTACATTTATCTCAAACTGTTCACGTAACGAAATGTCTGATGCATGTAGAGAGTAAAATACAACGCCATTCTCGGGCGCGTGTCTGTAATCGGAGCTGTATCACACAGCTCGTGTTGTGGTGTTTTTGCAGGAAAATGTACTGGACCGATGGAAACACCATAAACGTGGCCAACATGGACGGCAGCAACAGCAAGATCCTGCATCAGAACCAGAAAGATCCAGTCGGTAAAAGTCATTTCTATCTGCAGTTCTAGCATATTTATTTGGAATATTCCAGTTATCTTAGTTATTCAGGGACGAGGTCAAAGCACAGTTTGGCAAGATGATTGAACATTAATGCATATTCATGAAGCAGGTAATTTAGTAACAGTCAGAACTAGTGAGAGACTGTGGAACATTTCAGATCTGTCTGAACCTGAACACTATGTGCATCATCATGAGCTGGGTTTAATTCCCTGGAAATGAATCACAACTCTAATGCATGTGGATAAGGCGACACTGATTATGTGCACCTTATTCCTCTTTATAACTGCCATTTTTACTTATTCTTTTCTTAAAGAATTTTCAAGATGAATAAATCTGACTTGCACTGACATTTACACAGAGCACCGAGCATGCACGTGATAGCTGAGAGCACTCTTAACAGAGCCGTGACTTCACACTGGATATCTACAGACGATTCATAGGGACTTTATACGACAATTTTTTAATGTTTATTCGAGTTGTGCTTTATATGTGTGTGTGTTGCGCCGCAGGTCTGTCTATAGACTACTCTTCTAGCAAACTCTACTTTATCAACTCGGGAAACGGGACCATTAATAGATGTAACCTGGATGGGAGCGGCCTGGAGGTGATTGACAGCTTAAAGAAGGAGCTGGTGAAGGGGACAGCACTAGCGGTTATGGGTAAGGTTCAGGAATACAGCAGTATAGTGTGTTCATCCCTCACAATCTTCTGCTCATTTTTAATGAATTATTAATAAATAATTAATAAATAAGAGGTCAGGGTTCTGAGGGTTCCACTTTGTATTTTTATTCCCTCGTTCTTACACAGCGGTCTAAAACAGACTAGTACACACTAAGAGTCGTGTTTGGAGTTGAACAGTAATGTCCATATGGTTTCTTCTCAAACAGACTTCACGTGTCAAGAAAAGAAGCTTTCTGTCTGTTTATTAACTCAGAAATTGTCGGGGTTACGCATGTAACCCTGTTCCCTGAGAAGGGAACGAGACGTTGCATTTAGCATAACAGTATGGGAGCGCCTTGCGCGCGTGACCGGTATCTGAAGCTTGTGTAAAATCATGCCTCTACTTATAGGCCTGCCATGATCAGGTGACGTGGCAATTAAGCGCGTCGCATGACATAAATATGGCACCTGTGAACCACGCCGCCAGCCTCTATTATCTGAAGCGAAGACGCAATTCACAGGCCTGCCCTGGTATTTCAATGCTATGCAACGTCTCGTTCCCTTCTCAGGGAACAGGGTTACATGCGTCACCCTGACGTTCCCTTTCAAAGGGAACTTTGACGTTGCATTTAGCATAACAGTATGGGAACGGGAATACCCACTCCGTCATACAGAGAGTACAGCCTGTTCAAAAATACCCAAGACCGAGGGTCACTGCAAGACACTCGAGCCCGGGGTGGAATGAATATCCAGGCTGTAATAACGAATCAATGTGTGTGGCCGCTCCAAAGACCGTGAGCTGGACAGCCATTTAAGACTGTACCCCAGCCCGTGAGGGTCATTACCGTCTTGCGGTAGAGTGTGACCCGAGGCTAGGCACCTCCAAATACTCAGAGCACGTAGGCATCGCCGCGTAACACTGATTACTCTCAGAGGTTTCATCCTCGGATGAAACCTCCAACTTTTCAGCCACCACTGAAATGGTCTCATGTGCAATAGGCCCAACGGTATGACGTTGGCTGCTCTCGTAAAAACAGCCTCTCGTAAAGTTGATAGGATCGATTGTACGCGTGTTGGGGATAGAAATGCCCTCATCGTAGTAGAACCCCATATAACCCCTAGAAAAGTTGTCCTCTGCACTGGAGAAAGCATACTTTGCTTGAGGTTCAACCTGAGCCCCAAGCTCCTCATGTGGGCGAGAGCAACATCTCGATGTTGAACCGCCTGTTCCCTGGATCATGCTAGAATTAACAAGTCGTCCAGGTAGTTTAGTAGACGGATGCCCCGGAGTCGCAAGGGAGCCACTCGTGGAGACCCGTGCGAACTCGACACGGCGGGGAAGGAACTGGCTGAACGCCGCCATTTGCTGTCGACAATGGCATTGACCGCGCCGCCAAACAGGCCGGAAGGTTTAACAGGGGCATTCAGCAAGGAGATCTTATCTTTGTCCCCCATCCCTGAGAGGTTGAGCCATAGGTGCCTCTCCGCCACAACCAGGCTACCCATTGAACGGCCGATATGGCGGGCCGTTTGTTTGGTCGCCCGGAGAGATAAATCTGTGGTTTATCAGATAAATCTGCCACTGCCTCGGGCCCTCACCAGTATCTAGCTCACTCAGCAGGTCTGCTTGGTAGGCCTGCAACACTGCCATTGTCAATCAGACGTTGCGGTGTTATAAACACGGCTAGTGTATGGTTTTCTCCAGAAGCGTGATATCTCTTCATGCACTTCTGGAAAAAAGGGGAGTTTTCTGCAGTGTGAGGGAGATTTATATTTATTTTCACTGGAGAGGAAGCGCTCATCCAGCCTGCTACGAGTCACTTCCTCTTCCCCGGGCCAGTCTATATTCAACTTTTGAACCGCCCTAGTGATCACCTCAAGCAGCTCTTTATATGCTTGAGAGCCGCTGTCGGTTTTTGGTGCAGTGGCACCCTTTACCGACTCCTCGGAGTCAGCGAGGGTGTTTTGGCTTTCCATAGGGGAAGGAGGAGTCGCGACGTGAGCTCTAAAGTCAGGCGGAGAGCCGGACCCGGAAGACAGAGCAAGAGATAGAGCAGCGCTCGTCTCTGGCTCCTCTTCCAAATCCATACAAGAACCCCAGGACCTGAGCCAGCTGGCTGCCTCGGCAGCGGCCGGCCCAGATCCGCGAGGCTCTGAAACCCAACTCCCTTCGGACGAGAAGAGAGCGAGCCGAGAGCGTAGCTGCCTAATCGTGAAACTTTCACAATGCTGACAGTCAGACCCCTCGAGGGCTGCTGTAGCATGCTCTATGCCCAAACACTTCACGCAGAAAGCGTGTCCATCTCCTCCCGTGATTAAACGGGAGCAAGGCGTAACACACTTCCTGAAATCCCTCTCGCTCATTATTTCCCTCTCTTTTCTTTTTCTAAAAAGGGATAGAAAAGTTTAGAGATACTGAGAAAAATGGAGTAGAAATGAAGCGTTTCTTTTTCTTTTGTCACACAAACAACAGACATACAGTCTCTCTGAAGATAATAAGGCTGGCGGCGTTGTTCACAGGTGCCATATATATATCATGCGACGCGCTTAAATACCACGTCACCTGATCATGGCAGGTCTATAAGAAGAGGCGTGATTTTACACAAGCTTCAGATACCGGTCACGCGCGCAAGGCGCTCCCATACTGTTACGCTAAATGCAACGTCGAAGTTCCCTTTGAAAGGGAACTGGAGTTTGGCTCCAGTTTATTAACAGCTTTATGTGAAATTATTTGCTGCTTTTAAAAAGAAAAGAAATGTCATGGAAACGAGGAAGTAGTGCCTTCTGGGTAAGTTCAATCACTTTCTGAGTGTGTCCATCGTTTCTGAATTATGGTATTTAGCACATGAGGATGTGAAGATTGTACTCTCAACTCCTTGTTGGTTTTTTTGGCTAGTTGTTTCCAACCATTTTGAGTGAAAATTTTGAAGTAGTTTGTATACAAGATTTTAAAAAAATAGACATACAGTGCTGTGAAAAAGTATTAGCCCCATCCTGATTTCTTCTGTATTTGTGTATATCTCGTACTAAATTGTGGCGAGGTGGGTTTTTCACATGGGTGATAATGTTGGATAACTTTTTTTTTGCTTTAATAAAAAATAAGTAAATAAAAACTGTATTGTGTGTTTACTCAGGTTGCGTTTGTTTTATGTTGTGTTTTGTTTGAAGATCTAAAACTGTTTAGTATGAGATATACACAACAACAGAAGCAAGCAGAGCACTGTATGTATAAATGCGGAAGAAATGCAAAAAATAATTAAAGAAGCACAGTGAGCACAAATGGTACAAGATGTTATTACAGCAGTTAATAAATAACATTTATAAACATGAATAAAACAATCTACAGTTAGTAAAACTACCTAGAACCTCTTTTTGTGCGGTGTTGTGTGTAAATGTCGCTGACTTTGTGCTTGTGTGTGCATGTTGGTAAACACCAATCGCGTGCAGCTTTACCAAGCGCATTCGTGGAACATTTACATTTAACCACGCCCTTAAAACTCCATAAGCTCACAGAGAACCGAATCCGAGTAAACGGTCGCCGCACACTAAATCTTCCAGTAACGCAGCTCAGCCACTGCATAGCTAGTGTAGATACTCTCTCACGGGCGCCATTACTTTTGTTCTGTTCATACGCCTAGTCTTATTCATCTCAATTTATGGATGTGTTTTGCAATCTCTTTCTTTCTTGTCATGAATATGAAACAAGAAACAAGCTGTTCATTTTTTAATCATTGTTTAAAGAGAATGATTTCATTACTGTAAATCCAACATGATGTGAAAGCACTACTACGTCATGAGGGATTATAATTTGAGGACATAAAGACTGATCTGATTCTGGATCAGCACTGTGGCTGTCAGAGGATGTGGAAGAGGTGCAGAGTTATCGCTCAGACGCTGGTTTCTGCTCCCATCTCCCCTTTCTCACACAACACATTTCATTGTGTTGTGGATTGACGCTAATCACTGCTCGAGCGCAGCAGCTGTTCCTGGTGATGGAGATCATCAGCTAAGGACACCTGGCTTGACTTGCAGCATCTGTTGCAGTGAAATTAAATTACCCTTCCTCCAGCATCCCTCACCTCCTCCTCTATGTTGAAGGCAATGCTGCATTGTAGGAAATGAAACGCAGCTGAGCTGCTTTACCTCCTTCTCGTCAAAGTCGTCATTAATCCTTAATCTCGTCCTCCTTCAGAGTTCACTACCTGTTCCATCGATCGTCTCTTCATCTCAACCACAATCAATGTCTAATCATAATCCATGCTTATACCGTACGTCAGCGATGAGTTCTCCACGCCGATTGGCTGAGTTCTCCACTCCGACTGGCTGAGTTCTCCACTCCGATTGGCTGAGTTCTCCACTCCGACTGGCTGAGTTCTCCACTCCGATTGGCTGAGTTCTCCACTCCGACTGCCTGAGTTCTCCACTCCGATTGGCTGAGTTCTCCACTCCGATTGGCTGAGTTCTCCACTCCGATTGGCTGAGTTCTCCACTCCGACTGCCTGAGTTCTCCACTCCGATTGGCTGAGTTCTCCACTCCGACTGGCTGAGTTCTCCACTCCGATTGGCTGAGTTCTCCACTCCGACTGCCTGAGTTCTCCACTCCGATTGGCTGAGTTCTCCACTCCGATTGGCTGAGTTCTCCACTCCGATTGGCTGAGTTCTCCACTCCGACTGCCTGAGTTCTCCACTCCGATTGGCTGAGTTCTCCACTCCGATTGAACACGGAATTGTTATTTATTTATTTTTTAGAACTGATTTAAATGGTTTGGCACATTAAAGAAATATAGACACGCTTTTAAAGGAATACGTCTTGGTGGAAAAATTATTTCTGGGTGGCTTTGACCCCATCATTAGGGGTGTAATGTTAGTTATTGAGGCCAGGGCCAGTGAGAGCAGCTCTGCCTTTCCTGAGTTTCGCTCGAATAATTCAGGCTTAAATGTCTCACCTGAGGGCAAAAAGCGCTCCTATTGAGGACAGTCTCTGACACAAGGTCACTTTCTCTCTCTCTCTCTCTCTCTCTCTCTCTCTCTCTCTCTCTCTCTCTCTCTCTCTCTCTCTCTCTGTTCTCACAGTCCATAAATTGTGTTGATTTCAGAAATCATTTCTCGCATGGTGCCTTCTTATCATGTTCATATGAAGCTCATCATGCCCACTCCTGACTCCTGACTCCTTCTCTACACCCCCTCGGCTCTTTATAATCACTCTTTTTTTGGGAATCTTTAATCTGTTAAGCAAAATCCAAGCAGTCCGTCTGTGTGATGGTATCAGACAGGGTGGAATTAATGAAGCATGTGTGCTCTGTACGGTCTTTCCTCCTCCCTCTCTCTCTCTCTCTCTCGCACATGCACACACTGCTTATGCTCCTCATTTAAGATGATTTGGCTCGCTGTCAGTGTAAGCAGCTTCTCATTAAAGGCGTTGGTGACACGGATACCGAACACCGTTATTACTGCGCTGTTCAAAATGTGATACGAACACTAATATCCTACCATCTGATCATTTTTACCTTATTATTGCCACCTTAGATGACGTCTGCTGCACAAAGTGTAGTACAGGCAAATTGTTTGAAATAATTGTTGCTGTGAAGCACACGGCGGTTCATAATTTTGTGTCATCTGTAACATTTTCTTCAACATTTTCAATATATCAGTGTCATATTACAATATTTTTGTCACTGAAACCAGGACCCAACTGTTTACTACTGCTAAACAGATCAGTATGATGTCATTTATGACTGTTAGAGTAGAGAAAGTGCATGTAGACAATAGAATAAAATGTGAATTAGGAGGGGAAAAACGGGTATTATTGATTAAACAGTCATTTTACAAATTGCTTGTTTAATGTTTCTCATAAAAATGTGCCTTTTCACTGCCGATCTGCTGCTCGGAGTGTTTGAACACGCCTTTGCTTACTGGTGCCGGAGCGCAAACAGCGTATTTAACCCTTTATAAATACTTTTAAACTTAATGGTAATTGGGTTCATTTTGCAGTCTCGTTGTAGGCCTGTTTAATCTTTTACTCATTTGTCCAAAAATTGAAAAAAGACACATGGTCTCAGCTGTAAATTTGCGTCGGCTGAAATATCCTGGCGGCTCCCTGATCAGCATGATTAACTGATGTTAGCGATGTACTTGTCTAATGTTGGCGAAGTGGAGCACGTACTGATTTTATTTAACGTTAATGACCTCAAAACATTCTCCGTTTACCGCCACTGAAAGCGAGGACGCTGCGATCAGCACTGCTTTCGAATGGGAGAATCGGGTCGAGACGAGTGCACCACCCGAAATATTACTGAGGTGAGATGGGGGGAGGGGGCCGGGCTTCGGGCTATGAACTGGCTTCCAGTACTGTTCACCCACACAGTCCAGATTCATAGGTCGAATGGCTCATCTACTATTTTTATTGGGGGAACTGATCTTTAAGTTTCTTTTTGAGTGATAATTCACAGCAGTGTACATTTCTCTCTCTCTCTCTCTCTCTCTCTCTCTCTCTCTCTCTCTCTCTCTCTCTCTCTCTCTCTCAGTATTTCCTTGATATCTGATTGTTGTACACATTGTTTTAATATTAATATCTAATTAACCTCCTGAGTACCTGAACAAGGACAGAGATTATTATACATTATTAATAAAGTTATTCCTTTCCTTTTTTTCATTTTTACATGTCTGGAATGTCAAACAGAAAACTTTCACACTTTTAATCGTGGGACAAAATGATTCTTTCTATTGTAAATGAGGATTGTAGTGTGTACAGTATGTACCGTATCGCAGTATTGTCTTCGTGAGTCCAGATAGCGGTGTGTTCCTGATGGAATCGGGATCCCAGCGGATCCCGTGCGGGTTTTCCATAGAGTGCATGGAACTATAGGTACTTCTGAGAAAACCATGCAAGCCGTGTTATTTGGGGTACTCCTGAGGTATTCGTGAGAAATTGGGGCACCTGCTGTACCCCTGAGAGAACGAGGTGGCGGTGTTTTTGAAGGCATCGGGATAGTGTTGAGAGAACATGGCGATAGAGCGTGGTAGTTTTACACTCTCACAGGAGAGAACATAAAGCCTGTTTTGTATTTTGTGTCCTGAAATAAATGAAAACTATATAGCGGGTGAAAAAACGTTATTTATTGTTGTTCACGATTTTAAATAACGGGTTTATTTGAGTTGTGTGGCTGGTGTCGCGTCTTTACCTTTGTGTTTTTGTGATCAGGAAGTAAATTGTGGTGGGCGGATGACGTTTTGGCTCAGATCGGCACGGTGAGAAAGAAGGACGGACAAAACATGGCGGTTCTGCGGACCAAAACCTCAGGAGTGGTTCAGATCAGAGTTTATGACAGAGACGGCCAGAAAGGTAATGTGAACGCACCTTCTACCAGGAGGATCATGGGGCAGTCATGGGGCTTGTGGTAGTTAAACATCTCACTAACGCACGTTAATGTTGGGTTTGACTTTAATCCATCACCTATCTATCCGTGTTGATATAAAACCTGAAACAGCCACCTACCTTATAATGAGGCGTATTACTAACCTATCACCTGAACTGCTGGGAGCCGATCCACGCTGTTTCCATTCATCTTTTCTTCCTGTTTTAAAGTAGTTTCAGAGGTTAAACGCTGCCCGTTTCTATTCTTTAGCGAGCCGCTGCTGCTCCTGAGATTCATCAATAACCAAGACAGGTTCATTAGCTACACTAGCCCTGATCCTTTTAATGCGACATTAAGATAAAAAATGACAATTAAGTCGTTTTTAAGGTAAATGTTTCTTTTTGCAAGTCCGTCAGATTTGTGCAAAGTAGTCAGCGCCATTAATCTCAGTGACACAGAACACAGGGGAGTAAAAGGATTCGCTCATTACTCTACTTCAAATGGAGTAACTGGGTATCTCTGTCAAGGAACGACGTAGATCTGCTTCCCTTTTTATGCTTGTGTGTGTGTGTGTGTGTGTGTGAGAGAGAGAGTGAGTGTAAGAGCTCTGCTTAATGCCCCCCTGAGTTTACAGCCTGATGTAATGCACCACTGAACAAAAGTGGAAAATTAATTGGCTGGATTTAGGCTCAAGTCACACTGACACCGTGTGTGTGTGTGTTCTGTGTTGTGTTCTCAGGTAAAAATGTGTGTGTGCTGAATAACGGCGGATGTTCACAGCTCTGCCTGCCCACCTCCGAACACACTCGTACCTGCTCCTGTACGACAGGTTACAGTCTGACGGCGGATCGCTCCACCTGCCGAGGTGAACCCAGCGCCGCGCATTAAACTCACCCGTTTATCACATCGATAAACTCAGACCAATAAAAAAAAGTTATCGAGTTTGACCATCAAACCGATTCTCGTCCCGTTCACAGGCGTGGAATCGTTCCTGATTTATTCCTCCCATGATGGGATCCGGGGCGTATCCTTGGACCCCGGTGATCATTCAGACACGTTAATTCCCATATCGGGAACGCTGTTAGCGGCCGGACTGGACTTCCACGCAGGTGAGGAACGTCTCTAACCCTAACTGTATAATAAGCGGCTCACTCGGCAATGAAATTAATGCTCACCGAGTCATTTACAGTGAATTCTAATTTCATTCGTATTGCGCGTCATTAATCTAAAATGGCGGAGGAAGACATTAAAATCTATACTGCGGTGTAACAGTGAGAGAGTTCAGTTACTCCGTAAGATAAAACATGTAGCAGAAATACATTTAAAAGAGCTTTAGAAATGTGATTTACTTGCATGCCATGGCTACACAAAATAGTCTGATCATTTAAATAGTCTGAAATTCTAAAATAACTCAAATAAACAAATATATATATATATATATATATATATATATATATATATATATAAATGCTCAGTAGTTTTTATAAGTTCTTTATAAGCTTTTTTCTCAGTAGTTATATATATATATATATTATATATATATATATATATATATATATATATATATATATATATATATATATATATAAATGCTCAGAAGTTTTCCAGTACTCATTTCTGATTGGCTCGCATTTAAATAGGGCTGGGCGATATGGCACATTTCTATGACACACAATATGTAGGTTTCCTGATAAAATCAGTTTTGATGGTTTATATAAATGTCTACATTATTTCTAAAAACATAAAAAATATATATTTAACACTTAAAAGGAGAAGTTTATTTAAAATCTGCAGCAGCAAAACAAATCAGCTTCTCCCAGTGACGGTGTGTAAAGAAACGTGTGTGTATGTATATATATGTATATATATATATATATATATATATATATATATGTATATATATATTTTTTTTTAAAGTGCAAAATATTATAAAAATATATCACCATACCCACGATATCTTATAAAAGTATATCGGTTTTAAATCCTCGTATCACCCAGCTGTACCTCTAACGTCAATCAAAACATGCATCACGTGTGCCGATGTTGATCGTGTTTAACTTGTAACCATGACAACCGTGACGAATAAGAGTTTGGACTTGGCCTGTGTTTCTGCACTGCTTTCGTGAATGACTGTATGTTAATGTATCAGTTAAACTGCCCGTGTTAATTACCCAGAGAGGGACGATTTATAGGCTGTAGTGCAGACATTTTTAGGTAAAGTGGAAGGGGGGGGAAAACGATTAGAATAGCACCATCTAAGACGTAACCATAGCAACAGTGGTATAATGCTAGCCTGGTGGTGGATTAATTGAGAACGATGGCTATACGGAGTTGAATATCATTTAGCGATGACGACGTGGCCTTGGGATTGATCAGAAAGTGTGAGGAGTCATTTATTTTTCATTCAGTGGGTGTGGCTTTGAAACTACAGCGCAGTCGGAGAGGAATACATTTCCACCTACTGCACAGTTAACGTCTGAAAATGACTAAATATGATGTTTTGAATTATAAAAAAGCAACACGATGGCCTTCTACATCAGTTCCCCCCAAAACAGATTCTGTATTTCATCTTCTATTTTTTCGGGATTGTTGAATCCCGGTTTGAAAAGAGGAAAGAGAGCGCAACTAAAATTCTACTAAGCTTTATCAAAGAAAGAAATAAACATTTTGACTCTTCAGATAGATCAAACAGTCCACATTTTGTCTTCCTTTCTGTTTATTTCTTTATTCCTACACTATTTCTAAACTTCAACGCTGTAGGACATTGCACACTCTGCAGGACCTCTTTCTCCTCTCGTTTTTTTGTTTTTGTAATAATAGTTTAGGATAAGTGGTATAGAAGATGGATGGACGGAATAGTTTTGAGTTTCATAATCATGCACTTATAATAAAGCTAATCTGCTATGAAGACTTGAGTGGGAAAAATACCTTTTCTTTAGAGCTGTATTGAAAAGTTTCTGTGGTTTTAAAGTCGATGGTTTGTTAGGAAATGACACGCTGTACTGGACTGACCTGGGATCCAATAAAATCTCCCGAGCTGCTCGAGATCAGACGTGGAGGGAGGACGTGATGAGCACCGGCATCGTCCGAGCCGAGGGAGTCGCGGTGGACTGGATCACAGGTACAGTGTATGGGGATGGATGGAGGGATGGATTTGAGTGATGGAGTGAGTGATCGAGGCTGTTCATCTCGTTATTTTAGGTAACGTGTACTGGACGGATCACGGTTCCGATCTTATCGAGGTGTCTCGGGTGAGCACTGCGTATCGGGCCGTGATCATCTCTGAAGGACTCGATCAGCCTCGAGCCATCGCCGTGCAGCCGCTGGAAGGGTGCGTTGTATTGGTGTTATCAGTGACGACGTTAACCTTCGAATCACTTCATCATCCACAAACCATTCCGAGCATTTCCGAGCAGTACACGTGCGGCCGTGTCCAAAAGCGTTTAAATCGACTGCGGAGAGCTGCTTTTAATCTCCCGCTCATCAAGCTCATCACCACCACGCCTACGCTTCACTGTGGTCTTATTCACGTAAAGTTGAGGCACAGGAGATCCCTCAAACATCTACAGATCATTTGTATTTTATTATTTATTTTAGAATCACACCGCTGCGAGTGCGTGAGAGTGAACCTTTCAGTGAGAGTGCTTTAACCTCATTATGTTTATCTGTTCCAGCTTCCTGGTTTGGACAGAAACGGGACAATCCCCGAAAATCAGCAGATCTCGTCTGGACGGATCGGAGCGGACGGTCCTCGTTAACTCTGAACTAATCTGGCCAAGTGGCGTCGCCATAGACTACCAGGTTTGCTCCGTATTCTTCTGACTGTTCACCTGGAGATCAGTCCTGAAGTATGAGAGAGTGCTTCCAGGTCAAAGGTGACAGTCTTGGTTGAAAAGAAAAGAAAGATAGAGAACAGACAGGATGATAGAGGAGTCGGCGAAGAAGCTGATTCCGGTCCTGTCTCAGACCTGCACTTTTTACTTCCTGTAGGAGTTGCAGGTCTTCATGAGCAGGACTGAAAGGTTTCAGACTCCCTGCAGAATGTAGCTGCGTTGCTCTAAAACGACCGTGTTCTTATTATACCAGACTGTTGCCGTGACGCTAACTCGGCTGACGTTTGTTTTGAAATTGTTTTCTCAGGAAAATAAATTATACTGGTGCGACGCGCGTACACACAGGATCGAGAGAATCCACCTGGACAGCGGCAAGGAGCGAGAGATTATTCTGAAAGACAACAACGCTGATCTGTTTTCCGTCGCTGTATACGGCTCTTACCTCTACTGGTCTGACAGGTAATTTATTTCCCTATGAACGATACAAACTTTTCATACGGCAGCCTGAAAAAGCACTTTACGATGGAAGTAGAGAGGTGAAATAAAATACTGTAAGATGGATATATACAGATATATAAATAAAAGGGTGCACATACTTTTCCCAGCTTGGACTGTAAGTACTCAGCGTGTTTAATAAAGTTAAATCAAGTGCGGTTGTTTGTATTATTTTAGGAATTTATGAAGAATGTTCTGTTCACTGATGTTTCTCAGGTCCTACTCTAACGGCTCGATTCGACGCGGCTCGAAAAACGATGCCTCGGACGGCGAGACGCTGCGGAGCGGTCTGGGGAAAAGCCTGAGAGATGTGAAGGTGTTCAACCGAGAGCGAGAGAAAGGTCACGTTTTTACCAAACGTAAACGTGCGTCCGGATCATCCCACTTCATTCCGATTCAACATGTAGTCCTTCTGAAAACGTCCCGTGTGTGTCCGAGCGGAGAGACCCAGAGCGTAATGAACTTCAGCCCGAGGCGGCTAGAACATTATTTATTAGGTCTTATCCAGGATTCAAGGTCAGACCACCAGCAGAAGATTTAATCCATCATCTAATCATAAGCAAAAAAAACTGTAGGCTCGCGGTAAACTGAATAAAACACTAAAAGCTCAAAGCAGGAAAACTAGTAAACAAGAAAACTGAAAAACTTGGGGAAATGGGGAAAGCTAGGACAGTGGAATTAGATGAACTGGTGCACTAGGAGAACTAAGGAGAAGAAATCCACAACTGAGGGAATTAGAAAACAGAAGAAGTAGAAAACTAACATTAGGAAGCTAGAGAGCTAGAGCTAATAAAAGTAAGGAGGCAGGTAATTATAAATAGGGAGGTAGAAGGAGCTAGGGAACAGAAAGCTAGTGAAAAGCCCGAAGTTTACATGATGGGTGGATAACTAGGGCGCTAGATAAACTGGAGAACTAGAATTGGGAAAGCTATTAAAGGAGGATTAGTTGAACCAGGGTGCTAAGAGAAGTAGAACAAGGAGAGCTAGAAATCCACAAGTAGAAAAATTAGAAAGAAGAAGAAGTGGAAAATGAAAAAGAGCTGGAGATCTACGTAAAACTGCAGGGGGGAGGGGCAAGAAGGACTAAGGAGTAACTATAACTAGGATAACTAGCCAGGTCGGAAACTAATACCTACAGAGTTAAGACCTCCGCTAAGCAGCAGGACTAAGAGGCTAGGAATCGAAACATCCGGGAAGCTAATACACAGAGCACGTAGCAGAAAGATCTGCGGGAGAAATGACGAGAACTAACGTGGTGAACATCTACAGAACTAGAAACTAGGAGAACTAGTGAGCTAGGGTTAGTACAAATATGGAGCTAGGAGGCCTGAGACTAGCGAGCTGTGGGAGAACAAAAAAAGGGAATTAAGGACGCTTTGCTTGTATTTCCTCATTTGTAAGTCGCTTTGGATAAAAGCGTCTGCTAAATGAATAAATGTAAATGTAAGGAGGGAGAAAACTAGAAGCAGGAAGGACCTGAGAGGATTAGGAAACTAAGACCTAATTAGGGAGCTACGAGGAAAAGGGACATCAGAATAAATAAATATACACACAGTATATCTCATACTGAGGGCAGTGTAGGAAACTATAACTAGGGAGCTAGAAGAACTATGAAATAACACTTATCAATAATAGGTATTAGGGTTTAAGAGACACCGTGTGTGTGTGTGTGTGTGTGTGTGTGTGTGTGTGTGTGTGTGTGTGTGTGTGTGTACAGGATGTTCAGAACAGTCTCTCTCTTTTTAAAAGCGACCACAACAACCCTCATTTATCAAGCAAAAGAACTGAGTGTTAAAAATATTAGACACTGGGCTCAGGTGGGACTTTACAGGGTGTACAATAGCGAGGGAAAACACACACACACACACACACACACACACACACACACACACACACACACACGGAGTGATTAATGATCACACTCACACACTCATTTCCTTCTCCTTAGCAGATTAAAAAGAAAACCCTGATGATGTAATGCGTGGTCCGTGCTTAATCATCTCGTTGAGATTCGCCGTGTTTTTGTTAAAGGAACAAACAGGAAATAAAAGTCCACAGAGAGGAAATAGCTGAGGTCTGTTTACATCGAAGACTCGGAACAAACCTCAGAGAGGATTGTGTGTGTGTGCTGGAGAGAAAAGTAATCGGATGGCGATTGCATTTCAGTGTGGCGCGACTGCGACGTAGTGATGAACGTGTGACAGGAAATGATGTAGCCGCTTCTGACATCACATCAGGGTTTAGTTCATAAACAGCTCATGATTAATTACAGCAGATCCCCTAGACTTCTGATTCCTTTTACATTACAAACAGAATGCATTTATTACAGTGTTCGCTTTATGCTTTGTGTGTGTGTGTGTGTGTGTGTGTGTGTGTGTGTGTGTGTGTTCTCCCACAGGTATTAATGAGTGTGGCCACAGTAACGGAGGCTGTGAGCAGCTGTGTTTTTACCTGGGGAGTAACAGGAAGTCGTGTTCCTGCGCTCAGGGTTACTTGGCTCCGGACGGCGTGTCGTGTCGTGTGCGTGAAGTTTACCTGCTGTATTCCGAGAGAACGGCGTTGAGGAGCGTTCGCATCTCAGAGCCGCCCAGCACGCCCGTCGCAGCGTACCAACACCCCGAGTATTTCAAAAACATCATCGCTCTGACCTTCGATTACCGGCAGCCGAGAAGCCGCGTCTTCTTCAGCGACGGCCATTACGGCAACATCCAAGTGATGAACGACGACTGGACGGGACGCCGCGTGCTCGCCGAGAGTGAGTCATGTGTTACTGAGCGTTTACAACAGACTTCCTGTTACTCTCGGCGTTAAAGAGAAGTGTTCTGTTAGGGTGCTGATGAAACCTTACGGCTGTAAAGAGGCGACGGAACAGTATAAAGTAAACTCTTGTGATGTCACATGATCACTTGTATTTCACTGATTAAGTCTTTCGCCCCGCCCGTCACGACCACGTCACGTGTCACTCGGTGAAATCAGGACACGCCTACTTTTTTCTAAAATCTTTTCACGTCTTCTTTGAATGAATGTTTTGTATTGCTTTGGGTCTGTCTCTCTAAATATACATATATTTATCACTTTAAAGTGCTACGATCACTAACCCCGCCCCCTCACTCTAACCAGTCAGGACTGTAAATCAGTACCAGTTCATTGTAACGCGCTAGCGGTCCTGAGTGTGTTATTACCTTTCATCTGCCACGCATCTGTAAAGATGAAGCGTCTTCGTGACTGAATGTTGGTGCTGAACAGATGATCAGCTAAATCGTGTGTGTGTGTGCGTTTGAAATGCATGGCATCATAAAAGCTGTCAGAATTACAGCTCGTCTCTGTTAATCAATAGCTAATTAACGCTCCTTGCCAGCTGCAGCTCGCTGATTTAGTGCTGTATCTGTCAAACGCTCACACCTGGCCCTCTACCTTATAGCATCATTACGGCTGTGTCCCAAACCACACACTGTGCACACTCTGCACTCTCTACCTCACCGCCGAGTAGCTGTCTGGAATCAGATGCAAATATTTTACACTAAATGGAAGTGATAGATCGCTGAGTTCACACACACACACACACACACACACACACACTGCTCGTAAAGCAGCTCGTACAACACACAGTACATGATTTTAGTTCACAACAACAATCTTATCTTTAATCATAATAATCTTATTAAATAAACTTCCTCGTAATCGCCATCAAAGGGGCTTTAATCATCTCTCTCTCTCTCTCTCTCTTAATGAACTCTCTCTCTCCCATTTGCATTAACGAGTCATTATATTCCATACTATCTAGCATGCTTGACTCTCGCCCATTTGCTATTGACCCTGGATCATATTCACAAAGATAAGCGCTAATTAATGCACTGTTAGCCAACATTTATGAGTTGATCTACCTAAAAAAACATGGAGCCGATTAAGCTCAGGAGCACGGTGGCTGATTAACCTATGGCCAGCGCTGTACAATACAAATCTCCGTCTAGTCCACGTCTTACCGTAGGGCAAGAGAATTGAGATAAAGCTGCTAAATTAACAGCAGTGTAGCCTCAGAAAGAGCGTCCACGTGACGCTACAGGCTACAGGCTGCTGTCTAATGAATTTTTTTGAGTAATCGGCAGCGTTACCCTGCAGTCGAAAACATACGGTCATCCAGCGTGTAGTCTAGCAGCTCGTTTCTAATAGTTTCAGTGATGTTCAGCTGGGTTCCTGATGTACAGCTGGTGTTTCCTGAAGAGCTGATATCATTAGCCAGGGTTGCCAGGTTTCAGCAGTACGTCCTGCCTCGACTACATCTCAGAAGACCTGACACTATCCCAAAAAATCAGCATCGGGAAAAAAAGACGGGGTTTTTTTTTTTCCTTCTTTTTTTTCTTCAGCTTTTTCATAGGGTAACGAGGTCACCATGGTACGCACACACACACACACACACACACACACACACTATCTGCACTTATACCACACCGTTGTTTCCAGAAATTTATTTGATTTCATTCTGATTATTTGTACAAAACAAGCTTTCTGTGGCCGCAGAATCACTTTAAACTATCAGTTTGCGGTTAAAAAAAAAAAAAACGTGTGACCATGGCAACCCTGTCATTTCCTGTCCTGTCTTGCTCCTCCCCGAGCACGGGGCAGCATGATTCTTGCCCCAGTGAGCCTCTATTGTTAGCACGTGTTGCAGTTCCCATTTTGACCACTAGGTGTAATAATAACAGTACTGAGGTAAACGGGGAAGTGACGATTATATTTAATCAGATGATGTTTATTAAAACCGCTCACTCAGAAGAGCTAGAGTATCTTGTTGTGATTTAAAGCGTATGGAGTTCCGAGCGAGGACATTTAGATGAACATTTGTTGAACAGCTGATATATAAGTATCTCAGAACTAATGAATCAGAACGCCGCAGATATACGGAGCACCTGAGGTGAAGGTGTGATGCAGCTTTGATCTTCTCACAGCAGCTAAGCTTCAAATACGACGGGTTTTCATCGCGTGCTTTTGGATCTCCGAGCATTTCCGCCTTCAGAGAATCCCTCGGGGTTTTTTCTCGACTTTTCAGGGTTTTTTTTTTCCCCCAGGCAGGTATAATCATGCTGAAGGGGGAAAAAAAGACCAAAAGCCTCTCGATTAAACACTTCCTCTTTGCTCAACCGCTTTTCTCTTGCGGTTTGCATTAAACGATCAGAACATCCTCAAATATAGAACGTCATAATTAGACAGAAAAAACTACTGGTAGAATGTTTTAAGTAATCGCTGCTTCACTGCACTACCATCAGACTGACAGCATGGCGTTCCTAAAAACGGTAACAGGACGCCATCGGGAACGGAAACTTAATCGCCGTGAACGTGCTGTTACTATAGAAACAATAACGTATTGGAACGAGTGCGTTGAATATAAACCTGTGATTTGAGCTGCTGTTCTAGAGAATTAATCAACGCCTTCTGACCAATCAGAGTGGAGAATTGAACATCGCTGTATGTGTGTGTGTGTGTGTGTGTGTGTGTGTGTGTGTGTGTGTGTGGTCGGGTTATTAGCGTACAGTGATGTATTTTATTCACAGCTGATTGCTTTAGCACTGCAGGGAGCACACAGATGAAATGAAATGAAAGCAGCCTTGCACTAATCTATCAGTCACTGGACTATTCATTATAGTAGCGGATAAAAAAAGTCTGCTTTTTCCTCACTGCACCGCTGTTCATTTAATCCACTTCTCCTGACAGCGCTGTCTACATGAAGCGTCTCCTCTCGGCTGGGTTTAATCCCGCCGCGAGACTGTCAGACAGCCCGGTGGACACGCAGGCTGTAATAACCCCGCTCCAGCATGACCATAATGGGATCCTAGAGCGCGTTCGGCCTCTCTGTGTTCTAACGCGGAGAAGATCGATGTTTATTGGACAGCAGGCTTTAAAAACGTCGTTTTGGGTCTCACCCGGATTCATAGCTTTAATACGAGTGCATCACAAAACACTTCTGCATACAAATAAAGCCCGGCGCCAAAACATCGCTGCGTTCGTCTCGTTTAGACGGACAGATTCGCAATCAACAACCTGAGTCCAAAGGTTACGTCAACATTTATGTGGGGAACGTTCCTGGTGTTCAGAGTCGTGTTACGCAGCTGCTTAAGTGGATTCTCTGAGCTCTTCCGCTTCAGATTTTTAAAATCACCTGCGTCGACAGCAACACTCCCCTTTAAACCTGAAAAAATCAGGGATAGAAAACGCAGACTGAAGACTCATATATCACAGATATGTTGCTTCTTATTGTTATATCATACTCGAACGTTATGAGGACACGAGACACTAAATCGAGCTCATGAAATCGTAACGTGTGTGTGCGTGTGTGTGTGTGTGTGTGTGTGTGTGTGTGTGCGCGCATGGGATGTAAGAGATTTTCATTGTGCTTTTAATTCACTATCTTTGATTTCGAAGGTCAGAATCACACTTAACTGGGACACGGCTCTGTTTTAGACAAACCCGCGTAAATTCTGAATAGTGCTTCAGTCTGTACATGCTAGGGATGTCACGATACCAAAAATCTAGTAGTCGGTACCGGTACCACCAAAAGTACACGATACTCGATACCAAAGTCGATACCACGGTGTGGTTTAAAATGTAAAAAATCAAATAAAAAAACTCCTGGAGGACATCTTCCTCTGGCTGATACTGACAGAGAGAGAGAGAGAGAGAGGGAGAGAGAGAGAGAGAGGGAGCGGGAGAGAGAGAGAGAGGGAGAGAGAGAGAGAGAGGGAGCGGGAGGGAGAGGGGGTAGTTTAGTTATAAAATACTGTCTGATAATGAGTGGAGGTGCACTCCTAAACGCGCGCGCACACACACCTTATACTCTGAATGCAGGCATTAGTGTAAATTCACTGATGTGGGGGCAGGACAGAAAGAGTTATTAAAAGCATGAACAGGTGAATAATTATTAGTGACATGAGGCTACATTTATCTGACAGGACCCGGGCTGAATGGCGGTGCACGGTGTCCATTAGGAGGTCGTTTATAACATCGCAATGCGTTAGCGTCGTTAACGAATAACTGGCTATCGCTAACATTCCACGGAGCGTAACGTTAGCTGGTCTCACGGCCACAAAGCCAGCTGCCGCAAACAAACATAATACAGGACCGTCTTCCAGGTGCTTCGCCTTTGACACCCCTAGTACATACGTGTTGAGCTCTGAATACTGTGTGAAATTTCAGTATTAAATCCTCAACTCCTGAATACGACCCAAGGTGCTGATTCTCAGACCTTGCAAAGGGGGCGGGGCCAAACTGTCAATCAGCGAAACGTGCACGAGTAAAGCAGTGCTTATTTAAAAACTTATACAAGTACAGACATTTTATACACAGTTGAATTATTATTGTGGACATATTGTGTGTGTGAGAGAGAGAGAGAGATGAAAAGAGAAAGAGACAGAGAAAAAGAAAGATATAGGGAGCAGAAGAGAGAGATCAGATCGTGTCACTGTAATGTCTCTGTACAGGGAACATCTGTCTCACTTAGAGCCTGTGACAGCAGATGAATGATGGGCAGAATTAGTCTGACATCTTTTACACACACACACACACACACACACACACACACACAAAGAACACTGTGTGTACTTTGTACAAGTATACTGTGTGTGTGTGTTGATATTAAACGTTCAGGTCATCATTTTTCTAAACCTTTATTGCCATGTATGGTAGAATCCTAAAGGTTCTTCAGTTGTCGCTTTAGAGGAACCTGCTTATATCTAGAACTCTTACGGAACCCTTAAAGAACCCTTTTCCTTTTCTAGGAGTGTGTTCACGGGTAAGTGTGTAGTACGAACTCTGAATTATTGCTCGCTGATTTCTTCTTAACACGTAGACACCGTCAGGATCTTGAACAGAAAGCTGCCTTTGCTAACTCGGCACTTTGTTAATAGGGTTCTTTTGAAGAGGTCATTTTATTAAATATGGCTTCCCAAAAGGGCTTTACGCTCTGCTGTAGGGTTCTACGTAGAGTATTTAAATGTTCTCTCTGAGGGCCAGCTGGAGAACCCCGAGGGGTTCCACATGTTCCCGAGTGTACAGCGTTCTAACAGGAGCTCCATACTGAACTCCATGCTGGCTGCGTGTAAGGATAACTGCGCAATAAAGACTTTATTATTATTTCATTAACTGTTTGCATTCAGTGAGCTAAACAGAAATATCATTAATATGCGGTTAAGTGTTCAATACTGGAGTGTGTTTTAAAGCGCGCGATGGTTTTATGGTTATTAAATGGTTATAATGGCGTAATGACTTCTTTATTACTAATTAGTTAGGCTTTATACTGCTCATAGCACAAGTTTGTGGTAATAGTTGGAAACGGTTATAATTATGTACTAAAGTGTTTATTGCCCTGTAATTAGAGCGCCGTTAATGCGTTATAAGCGTGTCATAAAGTGAGTTAAGGTCAGAGCGCCGTTAATGCGTTATAAGCGTGTCATAAAGTGAGTTAAGGTCAGAGCGCCGTTAATGCGTTATAAGCGTGTCATAGAGTGAGTTAAGGTCAGAGCTCCGTTAATGCGTTATAAGCGCGTCATAGAGTGAGTTAATGTCAGAGCGCCGTTAATGCGTTATAAGCGCGTCATAAAGTGAGTTAACGTCAGAGCGCCGTTAATGCGTTATAAGCGCGTCATAGAGTGAGTTAAGGTCAGAGCGCCGTTAATGCGTTATAAGCGCGTCATAAAGTGAGTTAACGTCAGAGCGCCGTTAATGCGTTATAAGCGCGTCATAAAGTGCAAGTTAACGTCAGAGCGCCGTTAATGCGTTATAAGCGCGTCATAGAGTGAGTTAAGGTCAGAGCGCCGTTAATGCGTTATAAGCGTGTCATAGAGTGAGTTAAGGTCAGAGCTCCGTTAATGCGTTATAAGCGCGTCATAGAGTGAGTTAAGGTCAGAGCGCCGTTAATGCGTTATAAGCGCGTCATAGAGTGAGTTAAGGTCAGAGCGCCGTTAATGCGTTATAAGCGCGTCATAAAGTGAGTTAACGTCAGAGCGCCGTTAATGCGTTATAAGCGCGTCATAAAGTGCAAGTTAACGTCAGAGCGCCGTTAATGCGTTATAAGCGCGTCATAGAGTGAGTTAAGGTCAGAGCGCCGTTAATGCGTTATAAGCGCGTCATAGAGTGAGTTAAGGTCAGAGCGCCGTTAATGCGTTATAAGCGCGTCATAGAGTGAGTTAAGGTCAGAGCGCCGTTAATGCGTTATAAGCGCGTCATAGAGTGAGTTAAGGTCAGAGCGCCGTTAATGCGTTATAAGCGCGTCATAGAGTGAGTTAAGGTCAGAGCGCCGTTAATGCGTTATAAGCGCGTCATAGAGTGAGTTAAGGTCAGAGCGCCGTTAATGCGTTATAAGCGCGTCATAGAGTGAGTTAAGGTCAGAGCGCCGTTAATGCGTTATAAGCGCGTCATAGAGTGAGTTAAGGTCAGAGCGCCGTTAATGCGTTATAAGCGCGTCATAGAGTGAGTTAAGGTCAGAGCGCCGTTAATGCGTTATAAGCGCGTCATAGAGTGAGTTAAGGTCAGAGCGCCGTTAATGCGTTATAAGCGCGTCATAGAGTGAGTTAAGGTCAGAGCGCCGTTAATGCGTTATAAGCGCGTCATAGGGTGAGTTAAGGTCAGAGCGCCGTTAATGCGTTATAAGCGCGTCATAGGGTGAGTTAAGGTCAGAGCGCCGTTAATGCGTTATAAGCGCGTCATAGGGTGAGTTAAGGTCAGAGCGCCGTTAATGCGTTATAAGCGCGTCATAGGGTGAGTTAAGGTCAGAGCGCCGTTAATGCGTTATAAGCGCGTCATAGAGTGAGTTAAGGTCAGAGCGCCGTTAATGCGTTATAAGCGCGTCATAGGGTGAGTTAAGGTCAGAGCGCCGTTAATGCGTCATAAGCGCGTCATAAAGTGAGTTAACGTCAGAGCGCCGTTAATGCGTCATAAGCGCGTCATAAAGTGAGTTAACGTCAGAGCGCCGTTAATGCGTCATAAGCGCGTCATAAAGTGAGTTAATGTCAGAGCGCCGTTAATGCGTTATAAGCGCGTCATAAAGTGAGTTAAGGTCAGAGCGCCGTTAATGCGTTATAAGCGCGTCATAGAGTGAGTTAATGTCAGAGCGCCGTTAATGCGTTATAAGCGCGTCATAAAGTGAGTTAACGTCAGAGCGCCGTTAATGCGTTATAAGCGCGTCATAGAGTGAGTTAATGTCAGAGCGCCGTTAATGCGTTATAAGCGCGTCATAAAGTGAGTTAAGGTCAGAGCGCCGTTAATGCGTTATAAGCGCGTCATAAAGTGAGTTAACGTCAGAGCGCCGTTAATGCGTTATAAGCGCGTCATAGAGTGAGTTAATGTCAGAGCGCCGTTAATGCGTTATAAGCGCGTCATAAAGTGAGTTAAGGTCAGAGCGCCGTTAATGCGTTATAAGCGCGTCATAGAGTGAGTTAATGTCAGAGCGCCGTTAATGCGTTATAAGCGCGTCATAAAGTGAGTTAAGGTCAGAGCGCCGTTAATGCGTTATAAGCGCGTCATAGAGTGAGTTAATGTCAGAGCGCCGTTAATGCGTTATAAGCGCGTCATAAAGTGAGTTAACGTCAGAGCGCCGTTAATGCGTTATAAGCGCGTCATAAAGTGAGTTAAGGTCAGAGCGCCGTTAATGCGTTATAAGCGCGTCATAAAGTGAGTTAAGGTCAGAGCGCCGTTAATGCGTTATAAGCGCGTCATAGAGTGAGTTAAGGTCAGAGCGCCGTTAATGCGTTATAAGCGCGTCATAGAGTGAGTTAAGGTCAGAGCGCCGTTAATGCGTTATAAGCGCGTCATAAAGTGAGTTAAGGTCAGAGCGCCGTTAATGCGTTATAAGCGCGTCATAGAGTGAGTTAAGGTCAGAGCGCCGTTAATGCGTTATAAGCGCGTCATAAAGTGAGTTAAGGTCAGAGCGCCGTTAATGCGTTATAAGCGCGTCATAAAGTGAGTTAATGTCAGAGCGCCGTTAATGCGTTATAAGCGCGTCATAAAGTGAGTTAATGTCAGAGCGCCGTTAATGCGTTATAAGCGCGTCATAAAGTGCGAGTTAAGGTCAGAGCGCCGTTAATGCGTTATAAGCGCGTCATAGAGTGTGAGTTAACATGTGATAAATCTGTGATGGGGTGTACAGTATATGGTGTGTGTGTGTTGTTTAGACGTGGGTTCAGTGGAGGGTTTGGCGTATCATCGCAGTCGGGACGTGTTGTACTGGACGAGCTCCACGGCGTCTACGATCACACGACACTCGCTGGACCAGAGCCGAGTTGGAGCCTGGAACCGAGACACCGTGGTCCAAATGGACAGAGACGACCACCCTCACCTCCTCGCACTGGACGAGTGTCAAAAGTCAGTTCTTACTTCATCATTAATCTTTATTCATGATCATGTCTTATTTATAGAGCTGTTGTAGAGTTTGAAAGCAGTTTCACACATTGTGGGATGTTCTGAATATCCCCGATTACCTGTGACTACCTGTGATATCATTAGCTGTGCTGATGTTCAGTACATCCGCACTCCTGCTGGTGTGATATTGTTTAAGTCTAGTCGGGTTTGTAGACGTGCCCCAGCATGGTTTGTGTATCAGATCCTCTGTTGTAGTTTATGAAAAGCATTTCACTGAAACCTGAAGCCAGCTGGTCACGTGGGCTGTGTTTAAAACTGTGTGGATGATGAAAACTGTTTAAAGATGAGGACTGGTCTGTTCTCCCTGCGGCAAAATCAGAACGGTCCTCTCTCTCACTCCTGTGGAGTGAAGCTGCACTCCAAAACAAAGCATCTCCACTTTAAATTCTTACTTACAGCTCCAGACCACTCCTTAATAATTCATCATTGAAAGGTAAACATGATCTTTCCGCCATGTTGGTCGATTATACACGTCCGGATCTTTCCGGATCTTTCCAAGTCAGACAGCTACAAATCTTAGACCGTAAGGAAAAATAATAAATAGATAAATAACTAATAATAAATGCTTTGCTTTTTATTGCACGCCAGTGAACCTTTTTTTTTGCATCACGTTCCCCGCCCACATTGTAACAGTGCACACGTTATGCTGCTAATGCACGCAAAATCACACGTGAAGCTGCACTAGACTGTTAAATCACCGTGAGGAATATTCCTCTGTCATACATGTGTTACCGGTGTGTGTGTGTGTGTGTGTGTGTGTGTGTGTGTGTTAAAACCTCATTGAAGCCCTTCGAGACCAAGGATATCAGTGTGTGTGAGTTAATTTTAGCTGCTGTAGGATCTCCAGCTTCGCCCTGCGGACACGTGTGACACGTTTCACTGTGACTCCACGTCGTACATCATCCACAGCTCATAACGTTTCTCTTCCCCACCTGCGTCTTTCTGCACAAGATCCGTAATCGCGCGTCTGCTGTAATTTCCCAGCAGCGCGCTCAGAGATACGTCCGGTCCGAGAGGTCGATCAGGAGAGAAGCCGCGAGCGTTAATTAGACACCATAACGCTTACGCAGCGTTCGTTTCTCTGTGATTTCATACAGAGCTGAGATTCAGAACGCTGTGTCGGGGTGAGACCAGACACACACACACACACACACACACACACACACACACACACACACACACGTTTAAAGCATATTTGACATTGTAATTCGGAATGCTTTTATGTGGGTGTTAATTAGTCTGATGTTATTAATGCTGTAGTCTGTATTATAACAGGTCGTAATCATTCAGTCTGATTTCTGGCCTGTAATTTAGTCTCCGGTGAGTTTACTGTATGAGGAACTTGACAGGATGTCATTATTATTATTATTATTATTATTATTATTATTATCATTATGGGTGAATTATTGTTCTTTAATCACATTTTGCAGGACATTAATAGAGCACTGCTTTCTGTGCCGTTAGCTCATTAGCCACATATTGCATTGTCATTCTGTGACGGTGTTAATGAGGCTGCGTCTGCTAGGAACTATGCTCTGTGTGTGCGTGTGTGTGTGTGTGTGTGTGTGTGTGTTACCTGTGTTAGCTTATTAGCATAGCAGCCCTTAGACATCACCGTCACATTCGAGACTGCTGAAAATCACACACAGTGATCTCACCTTCTTTCTCTCTCTATCTCTCTCTCTCCCGCCCTCTTTCTCTCTCCTTCCCTCTCCCTCTTTCTTTCTCTCTCTCTCCCTCCCTCTCTCTCTCTCTCTCGCCCTTTCTGTCTGTGCCGCCCTCTCTCTCTGTCTCTCTCTCTCTTCCCCTCTCTCTCTCTGTGTGTCTCTCTCTCCCTCTCTCTCTGTCTCTCTCTCTCTCTCTCTCTCTCTCTCCCTCTCTCTGTGTCACTGCCCCTCGCTCTCTCCCTCTCTTTGTCTCTCCCTCTCTCTCTCTCTCTCCCAGTTTGCTGTTTTGGACTAACTGGAGTGAGAGGAAGGCGGGTATTATGAGGTCGTCGGTGTGGGGTCGGGGTGTTCGGGTGATCGTCAGTGAGGGGCTCGTGACCCCCAGCGGTCTGACCATTGACCCTCGAGCCGAGAAACTCTACTTCTCTGACAGCAGTGTGGGTTC
>NC_030442.2:4660000-4700000 GCF_001660625.3 Ictalurus punctatus | reverse complement strand
TCTCACACTCTGTCTCTCTCTCTGTCTCTCACTCTCTCGGTCTCTCACTCTCTCTGTCTCACACTCTGTCTCTCTCTCTGTCTCTCTCTGTCTCTCACTCTCTCTCTCTGTCTCTGTCTGTCACTCTCTCTCTCTGTCTCTCACTCTCTCTCTGTCTCTCACTCTCTCTCTCTCTGTCTCTGTCTGTCACTCTCTCTCACTCTCCCTCTGTCTCTCACTCTCTCTCTCTGTCTCTGTCTCTCACTCTCTCTCTCTGTCTCTCACTCTCTCTCTCTGTCTCTGTCTCTCACTCTCTCTCTCTGTCTCTCACTCTCTCTCTGTCTTTCACTCTCTCTCTCACTCTCTCTCTATCTTTCTCGGTCTCTGTCTCTCTCTCTCTGTCTCTCACTCTCTCTCTCTGTCTCTGTCTGTCACTCTCTCACTCTCTCTCTGTCTCTCACTCTCTCTCTGTCTCTGTCTGTCACTCTCTCTCTCTGTCTCTCACTCTCTCTCTGTCTGTCTCGGTCTCTCACTCTCTCTGTCTCTCACTCTCTCTCTCTGTCTCTCACTCTCTCTCTGTCTTTCACTCTCTCTCTCTCTCTATCTTTCTCGGTCTCTGTCTCTCTCTCTCTGTCTCTCTCTCACTCTCTCTCTCTCTCTCTGTCTCTCACTCTCTCTCTGTCTTTCACTCTCTCTCTCTCTGTCTCTCTCTGTCTCTCTCTCTCTCTCTCTCTGTCTCTCACTCTCTCTCTGTCTTTCACTCTCTCTCTCTCTGTCTCTCTCTGTCTCTCTCTCTCTCTCTCTCTGTCTCTCACTCTCTCTCTGTCTTTCACTCTCTCTCTCACTCTATCTTTCTCGGTCTCTGTCTCTCTCTCTCTGTCTCTCTCTCACTCTCTCTCTCTCTCTCTGTCAGGCTGTGGTGTTGAAACTGTGTGAAGAACATTCTGCTGGCACACTATAAATATAATAGCTGTGTGTGTGTGTGTGTGTGTGTGTGTGTGTGTGTGTGTGTGTGTGTGAGGGCGAGTTTGATGTTTAACAGTTCTGGTGTTTAATAAGCGTTTATCACACGTGTTATAGATGCTGTACTACACATTACACGTTCGTGTTCCCGTGTGGTTAACGTTGTGGTCTCTCTCCTCAGTGCTGAACTCGTCCTGTAATACACACTCCGAGTTTCAGTGCGCTAACGGAGAGTGTATCGACTACGAGCTGGCGTGTGACGGCGTCGCTCACTGCAAGGACAAATCAGACGAGAAGAGACAGTACTGCGGTGAGAGAGAGAGAGAGAGAGAGACTTTATTTCTGTTTAAACTGTGTAGATTACACGATTACACCACAGCGCTATCCAGTTCTCCATTCTGATTGGTCAGAAGGTGTTCCCGGGTTTATATTAATGCGCTCGTACCGAAACGAACGTAACTCCGACTCTGAGCACCACAAACACGGACGGGTTCCAGATGTTTCCTTTCCTCCTGTCAGTTTTAAACCTGTGGTGTTTCAGATTCACAAAGCTCAACCAGTTTACAGTCCAACACACAAACTCAGAGTGATCATAAATAATAGCAGCGCGGGTGGATATGGGATGTAATCTGCACGCCCCTACTTCCTCACACTTCCTCACACTTCCTCCTGCACTCTCAGCTGATGTATAAAGCATGTGGAAGAAGCTGCACGAACACCCTTTTGCTTTTAGTGCACTCTCCAGTCTGTGCGTTAGCTGCATTAGTCATTGTACTTTGACATTTCTGAAACAGACGCCATACACACTGGCTCAGAGGGCTTTAAAACGAGACGCCGTTACGTCTCAGAACTTTTTATTCCTGTCCAAGTTGAATTGAGCTGAACCTCGAGGCGTTCAGGAGGATTACAGCACATACCTGTGTGAAGGAAATGTGATGTATGAAGGATTAGACACTATCTCTCTGTGTTTTAGTGTAGTAATAATAATAATAATAATAATAATAATGATTTCCTCATCACTGAATGATACACGGTATAAAATGTTAATGTACTCGGTTTACTTTCCATTTGCTGCCGTTGACACCGAGGGTTTTTTCGAACTCGTTTTCAGCCATGTAGGATTCCTTAATGCCGTTTTGCTCAATGATTATATTATATTATGTTATAATGGGATTATATCACTTCCTGTGGCGCGAGGGGAAACACTGCTGTTTAACACGAGGCAGTGAAATTAAACTGTGTGGAGAAACTAGGTTCATGACTCTCTGACACGCGCACACACACACACAAATTACTGTGCCTTGATGTGTCCAAATCGCACGTCATTCACTCTGTTTGTTTATCCGCGGGGGTTTTAACAGGGGGCGGGGCGGTTGTCTGATACAAAGCTTTTCATTGGACACAAGTTGTACAGAATGAATCATCAAAGTATTTTAACAGTTTTTTGGAAGATTATAAAATAGTATTGAATAATATTAGAAAATTACAAACATCTAGAAAAGACGTTTTAATGTAGTTTAAATTTTTTTATAAATGTTTAAAAACCCTCTTATTTATGTCGACCGCAGCAAGCGAGAAAAGCTTTTGATTTGATGGGGTTTTGAATGAACAGTGTATCGGAGATAGTGACGTGTAACCTCGAGCAGATCGATCGTGGAGGTCATTAATGGTCACCTGCCGGCCAATCAGGAAAGAGAAATGTTCCCTGTGCATGTCCAGGGTTCGAGTATGACATCGCTAGGTCACGACAACGGCAAACACGTCAGATCGTCAGGTCATGCCTTACTTATTGTCCTCTTTTTTCTTTCTGAATCTGATCAGGGATTTATTTTTCAAGTTGAAGGTTGATATGAAGCTTTTTTTTTTAAATCACCCCCCCCCCCCCCCCTCGCTCTCTCTCTTTCTGTCTCTCTGTGTGTAGATAAGCGTGATTGTAGAGGAGGTTATAAACGCTGTAATAATCAGCGCTGTGTAGTGGACACTCGTTTCTGTGATGGAGTGAATGACTGTGGTGATAACTCGGACGAAGCCTCCTGCAACAGTAAGAGCATCCGTCTGTCTCTCTGTCCACCAGTCCGTCCATCTGTCCATTCATTCATCAATCCATCTGTGCCTCCATCCATCTTTCTTTCCTTCCGTCAGTCCATCATTTGTCCACCCACGCCTTATTGTCGTTGTCCTTTTGCTTTCACTCTTTTCACTAGATTCCATTATTCTCTCACTTCCCCCGCTGTTTTAACTAAACTCCCATTTTCGAATTGAACCTCCACCCCTGCGATTAGCGGACAACCCGCCCCAATGATCTCTATAATACTACGATACCAGTATTGCGGTTCTAAAACATTTTGAACTGCAGGTTTATGATTCTAGAACGTTCTAATGGCCATTTGTTGTGGTTCTCGGGTTAACAGTAGTCGTAAACATTTTATTTCAATATTGTTTAATTTGATTCATTTAAGTTTGTCTATAAATATGTGTGTGTGTGGCGTGTTCAGCGTGCACGTTGGTTTTAAGGTGTGTTTATGGTGTTCTCAGATGTGTGCTCGTCTTCAGAGCGGCGCTGTGCGGACGGGGCGTGTGTGTCGCAGTCGTCCTGGTGTGATCAGATCATCGACTGCGCAGACGCCTCGGACGAGAAGAACTGCAGTAAGACCAGTCCGCTTTCACACACTCGCGTCTGCGGGTTTGTTTGTTGGTGTGTTAATCCCCACTCTCGTGTGTGTGTGTGCAGGTAGTGTGGACTGTGTGGATTACTACCGGTTGGGGGTGCGAGTGTATGACGGTGTGTTCCTCAGGTGTAACTCCACGTCTCTGTGTGTTCTCCCGCACTGGGTGTGTGACGGAGCTGATGACTGCGGCGATTACTCCGATGAAACACACTGCCACAGTACATTTCCTTATTTATTTATGTGTGTGTGTGTGTGTGTGTGAGTTTAGCCTGCTTGTGTGTGTCGGATTTCTAGTGTTGGTTTCTAACATCGCGTTATATGATGTAAGTTTTGCTCCTGTTTATTAAGAATAAGAATAATAATATTATTATATCTTCACCTGTGTGTGCTCATCAGCTGCAGCAGGTCAGGTGTGTGCAGACGGGCTGTTCTCATGTCCGAGTGGAAGCTGTATCTCTACCTCGTGGCTGTGTGATGGACAGAACGACTGTAAGGACGGAGAAGACGAGCTGCAGTGTGGTGAGAACTCTGTCTGTTCTTACTGGACGAGTCTGCTAGATACACACACGTTAATAAGGAATGAAGCACTTGGGGAAGTGCTGGTATAGAAGAATATATATTGTTTACATGTTTTTAATCCATTTATTATTATTATTATTATTATTATTATTATTATTATTATTATTATTATTGTTATATTAGTGGTGTGATTCAGAGTGTGAGCTTAATGCTTGTTTATTGCCTGGCTGTCGTTCTCACACTCCTGACACCCCTACACTGTGATTTATTTATTTATTTATTTATTTATTTATTTATTTATTTATTTATTTCCCCTTCCGTGTCTCCCGGCTTTATTTTTCTGGTCACACCGAGTTCCTCAGAGTCTAAAACTCTGTGTCTCAGGCGGTTCGTATTAAAATTTATTCTAAGTGACTGTCCTTGACCCTTAAGAAAAATAAAACCGTCACGGTGTCATAGCCTGTTTTGGTGCTGGCTATCAGGCTAATTAACTGTTAGCGTGTGAGATTAGCGCTCTACGAGCCGTGGCCGTCAGAGAAGTGCTCTAAAGGAATGATGGGAATCGTCTTTTTTAAAGGACTGAAGCGTTTATGAAAACTTCTAGCCTGAGATTCTCTCATTTCTTCTTTGTTTTCCTTTCTCTGTCTCTCTCTCTCTCTCTCCCTCGCTACCCCCCCCCACCCCCCTCCCATCTCTCTCAGTAAATTGATGGTCTATTTGTCGAAGTAGAAGGTGATCACTCAGCATAAACGAGGCAGGGAAAAGTAGTTTCACGTTAGAAATGAATCAACTTCATCGCTGTGTCTCGTCTCTTTCAGTCTCTCCCTCTCCCTCTCTCTAACTCTCTCTGTGACCTTGCTTTCTTTTTTTATCCCCAAATCGATCGGCTGAGTAGTGAGCAAACACACATCATCCTGCTGAGAGAGACATATTTACCTGTGTGTGTGTGAGAGAGAATGCTGTTCACGTTAATTATAACTAAGCCGATAATTGTGTTTTGTGATTAACAATATTATTATTATTATTATTATTATTATTATTATTATTATAAACACAGTGATAAAACATCACTCAGTACGCTTTTGTAAGCAATTACGGACTGCTTCTAAGAAGATTACACACCTAGGTAGGTGGTAGAGCAAGCTCACCCCCTTTATCTCAAGTGACATTCAGTCAATTATCGCACTTTTCTACAAAATAATACCCGGAAAGAAGAAGATCCTTTAATTATACAGTATTTGTAGGATATCTGTGTGATAATTAATCCGGCTCAGTTTTGCAGCTCTATAAAAACGCTGCAACCCAAAACACACAGCGTGTTTGATTCACTTCCTGCAGATGAGTCGATTCAGAATCGAATCAGTTTCTCAGTAGGAAGTGGACGGAGATCGCCTCGCTCAGACGCTCTCGGACCCGAGAGTGAGTGCTGTGTTCTCACCTGCCTAAAGAACCGCACCGACCGGGAGAACACCGCAAACACTAAACACTAAAGAACCGCACCGACCGGGAGAACACCACAAACACTAAACACTAAAGAACCGCACCGACCGGGAGAACACCACAAACACACTAAACACTAAAGAACCGCACCGACCGGGAGAACACCGCAAACACTAAACACTAAAGAACCGCACCGACCGGGAGAACACCGCAAACACACTAAACACTAAAGAACCGCACCGACCGGGAGAACACCGCAAACACTAAACACTAAAGAACCGCACCGACCGGGAGAACACCGCAAACACTAAACACTAAAGAACCGCACCGACCGGGAGAACACCGCAAACACTAAACACTAAAGAACCGCACCGACCGGGAGAACACCACAAACACTAAACACTAAAGAACCGCACCGACTGGGAGAACACCGCAAACACTAAACACTAAAGAACCGCACCGACTGGGAGAACACCGCAAACACTAAACACTAAAGAACCGCACCGACCGGGAGAACACCACAAACACTAAACACTAAAGAACCGCACCGACCGGGAGAACACCGCAAACACTAAACACTAAAGAACCACACCGACCGGGAGAACACCGCAAACACTAAACACTAAAGAACCGCACCGACCGGGAGAACACCACAAACACACTAAACACTAAAGAACCGCACCGACCGGGAGAACACCGCAAACACACTAAACACTAAAGAACCGCACCGACCGGGAGAACACCGCAAACACTAAACACTAAAGAACCGCACCGACCGGGAGAACACCGCAAACACTAAACACTAAAGAACCGCACCGACCGGGAGAACACCGCAAACACTAAACACTAAAGAACCGCACCGACCGGGAGAACACCGCAAACACTAAACACTAAAGAACCGCACCGACCGGGAGAACACCGCAAACACACTAAACACTAAAGAACCGCACCGACTGGGAGAACACCGCAAACACTAAACACTAAAGAACCGCACCGACCGGGAGAACACCACAAACACTAAACACTAAAGAACCGCACCGACCGGGAGAACACCACAAACACTAAACACTAAAGAACCGCACCGACCGGGAGAACACCACAAACACTAAACACTAAAGAACCGCACCGACCGGGAGAACACCACAAACACTAAACACTAAAGAACCGCACCGACCGGGAGAACACCGCAAACACTAAACACTAAAGAACCGCACCGACCGGGAGAACACCGCAAACACTAAACACTAAAGAACCGCACCGACCGGGAGAACACCGCAAACACTAAACACTAAAGAACCGCACCGACCGGGAGAACACCGCAAACACTAAACACTAAAGAACCGCACTGACCGGGAGAACACCGCAAACACTAAACA
Source organism: Ictalurus punctatus (assembly GCF_001660625.3). Taxonomy (NCBI): domain Eukaryota; kingdom Metazoa; phylum Chordata; class Actinopteri; order Siluriformes; family Ictaluridae; genus Ictalurus; species Ictalurus punctatus. The sequence continues at coordinate 4,693,054 of NC_030442.2, read as the reverse complement.
CTAAAGAACCGCACCGACCGGGAGAACACCGCAAACACTAAACACTAAAGAACCGCACCGACCGGGAGAACACCGCAAACACACTAAACACTAAAGAACCGCACCGACCGGGAGAACACCGCAAACACACTAAACACTAAAGAACCGCACCGACCGGGAGAACACTGCAAACACTAAACACTAAAGAACCGCACCGACCGGGAGAACACCGCAAACACACTAAACACTAAAGAACCGCACTGACCGGGAGAACACCGCAAACACTAAACACTAAAGAACCGCACCGACCGGGAGAACACCGCAAACACTAAACACTAAAGAACCGCACCGACCGGGAGAACACCGCAAACACTAAACACTAAAGAACCGCACTGACCGGGAGAACACCGCAAACACTAAACACTAAAGAACCGCACCGACCGGGAGAACACCGCAAACACTAAACACTAAAGAACCGCACCGACCGGGAGAACACCGCAAACACACTAAACACTAAAGAACCGCACCGACCGGGAGAACACCGCAAACACACTAAACACTAAAGAACCGCACCGACCGGGAGAACACCGCAAACACACTAAACACTAAAGAACCGCACCGACCGGGAGAACACTGCAAACACTAAACACTAAAGAACCGCACCGACCGGGAGAACACCGCAAACACACTAAACACTAAAGAACCGCACCGACCGGGAGAACACCACAAACACACTAAACACTAAAGAACCGCACCGACCGGGAGAACACCGCAAACACTAAACACTAAAGAACCGCACCGACCGGGAGAACACCGCAAACACTAAACACTAAAGAACCGCACCGACCGGGAGAGCACTAGTTTCTATTCTGATAAGTACGACTGTGCCCTTTTCTTTTGATAAGGTTATTTCTGATGTAAATGGTGGATTTGTGATTGTGGAAGGGAAAATTTCACAGGTGCCAGTAGTTTTGGTGAACGTGTATGCCCCGAATTTTGATAATGCTCCTTTTGCTCAGAATTTGTTGTCAAAAATTCCTGCTTTGAACACACATCCCTGATATTTGGGGGAGATTTAAACTGTGTCATTGACCCGGTTTTGGACAAATCTTGCGCTGTTGCAAAGGCTCCCTCCGCAGTGGCAAAGGTGTTCTCTGAGTTTCTGGCTCAGAATGGTCACATTGATCCGTGCAGGTATTTTAACCCCACAGTGAGAAAATATTCTTTTTTTTTAAGTACATAGATCTTTTCTCGCACTGATTTCTTTTTTGTTAATAACTCTCTAATTTCTCGGGTTGTAAACTCTGAATATCTACCAATTGTTATTTTAGACCACGCTCCTTTAAGTCTTGACATTCTTCTACGTTCACATCGCGCCTTTCGTCCACCGTGGAGGCTTAATTCTCTACTTCTATCCGATTCAGCGTTTTGCAAGTATATTTCTACTTCGTTAGATGATTTTCTTCTTACTAATCAAACTGATTCGATCTCTCACTCTTTACTTTGGGAAACTTTAAAGGCCTTCTTAAAGGGACAGATAATCTCTTATTCTGCTCATGCCAATAAGAAACATAAGGATAAGAAAAAGGAGATATCTGATAATATTCGAGCCATTGATGACCAATACGCTCTCAACCCGACCCCTGAGCTGCATAAACAAAGGCTTAATTTGCAGGTGGAGTTCGAGTTGTTATCGACAGGTGAGGTGGAGAGGCTGTTGTTACATACGCATGGCAATTATTATGAATATGGAGATAAGGTCGGTCGGTTGCTGGCTCACCAACTGCGTAGCCGAGTGGCCTCGCGCTCTATCACTCAGATTATGCAGTCCAGTGGTGCATTAACCTCGGATCCTGTAGAAATTAATTCAACTTTTAAAAGTTTTTACTGCACTTTATACACAGCTGGATCTCCTGACAATTCAGGAAACATGGACCGTTTTCTTAGAAATATTGATTTTCCCGGAGTTGACCCTCTATTGGCATGTGAACTTGACAGCCCCATCACCTTAAATGAGATCATTAACTCAATCAATTCTTTACAATCTAAGAAATCACCTGGCCCGACGGGTTTCCTGCCGAATTTATAAGAAATTTCATGCTACATTGGCCCCATCACTTCTGGCTGTATTCGAGGAATCCTTAGAACTAGGTACGCTGCCACAAACATTGAGACAAGCGTCTATTACTCTATTGCTCAAAGATGGGAAGGACCCAACATTATGTCATTCGTACAGACCTATTATGAATTATATTAATATTATTAACTATTATCAATGTTGATGTCAAGATTTTAGTCAAACTTCTGGCCTCTCGTTTAGAGGGGATTCTCCCTAGCATTATTTCAGCCGAGCGAACCGGGTTTATAAAAGGACGGCATTCCTTTTCTAATATTCGTACTCTACTTAGTATTTTATATTCAAAACAAAACAGCAACTCCTCTGAAGTGGTCATCTCTTTGGACGCAGAAAAGGCGTTTGATTGGATAGAATGGGAATATATTTTTATGGTGCTAAGGAGGTTCGGCTTTGGGGATGGACTGATATCATGGATCCGTTTATTATATGTGGAACCGCAGGCTTCCATATATACCAACCATGCTAAATCTGACTATTTTACTCTGTCACGGGGTACGCGCCAGGGATGTCCTCTGTCTCCCTTACTTTTTCCATAGCAATTGAGCCTCTCTCGATAATGCTGAGAACTCTTCCTGTATTTCAGGGTATAATTCACAAAGGAATTGAACATAAACTAGCCCTGTATGCTGACGACTTACTACTTTATGTTACAGATCCAATTACATCTGTTCCAGAGGTTATACGCATATTAAATGACTTTGGGAAATTTTCCGGGTATAAACTGAACCTACAGAAGAGTGAATGCTTCCCCATAAACCAATCTGGCCAAAAGATAAAACAGACTGAAATACCTTTTCATTTGGAGTTCTCAAAATTCAAATATCTCACAGTTAATGTCACCCGTTCTTATTCTTCGTTAAAGGCGGCGAATTTTACACCCTTAAATTCATACATGAAGTCGGCCTTCCAGAGATGGGCAGCTCTACCATTATCCCCTCTTGGTAGAATAAACACGGTAAAAATGAACATTCTTCCAAAATTCCTCCACCTTTTCCAGTCCATCCCTTTGTTTTTACCCAAATCTTTCTTCAAGAATATAGACCGATTAATCTCCTCTTTTGTATGGGCAGGGAAAACTCCCAGGGTTTCCAAATTTCCACTTCAAAAGAGTCGAGTAAGTGGTGGCCTCTGATTGCCCAGTTTCATGTATTTTTATTAGGTGGCTAATATTCAGAAACTGGTGCTCTGGCTGCTCTCTCTTCCATGGTGCCAGTTAGAAGCGAAGTCTTGTACTTCAACCCCCCTCCCTGCGATGGTGTTCTCCTCCCTTCCTACAGCCCTTTCACAACACACGGATAATCCAATAGTATCTACCTCTCTAAAAATGTGCTATCAGTTTCGCCGTCATTTTAAATCCATCTCGGCCTCAACCATGGCACCAATATGTAATACCCACCTCTTTCCCCCCTCCTTTACAGATTCCACATTCCCTTTGTGGTAAAAGAAGGGTCTGAAACGCTTTGAGGATCTTTTCATTAATAATGTGTTTGCAAGCATTTCTGAATTATCCTCGTCATTCAGCCTGCCTCTGTCTCACCTGTTCCGTTTCTTTCAAATGAGGCATTGTGTCTCCTCCCTATTTGCTGGTTTTCCCTCCTTACCTACAAAGTCTGCATGGGAAGAGGTGTTCAAGCTGAATCCTCATAAGGGTGGAATTATCTCACGGATATATGCAACGATCTGGTCACAGGACGATTCTTACAATATCAAAACCATCAGTGCTTGGGAAGAGGACTTGGGATTGGAGCTTGAGGATGATTACTGGGGCAGAGCGTTAGATAATATCCGTACCTCCACGTCTTGTGCTAGAGTTAGTTTCATACAGTTTAAAGTGGTCCATAGAGCTCACCTCTCTAGGATTAAACTATCTGAAATATCTCCCAATTTCCCTGACATGTGTGAAAAATGCAAACTTTCGCCCTGTAACCTCAGTCATATGTTTGCACTCTGTCCAAAACTGCAGAACTTTTGGAACTCTTTCTTTGAAACTATGTCCGACGTTCTTCAAATCAAATTGGATGTCTGTCCTTTAATTGCCCTCTTTGGTGTTCCATCTCAGCGTCAGCCTCTGAACCATAAACAAGCTAGTGTTGTGGGTTCTGCATCGTTACTTGCTCGGTGTAGAATATTGCTGTCTTGGACCTCTCCACAACCGCCTCTATATCAGTCTGGCTTAAAGATTTAATCTTCTTTCTAAAACTTGAAAAAATCAAGTATAACATCAGAGGCAGGGTGAATCATGTTTGAGAAAATGGCAACAATTTATTACCTACTTCAATGATGTACGCACCCTGGAGGTGGATTGAGGAGAGGTAGACTGTAAATACTAACCATCTTACCCTTTTTTTTGTTGTTTTGTTTTGTTTTGTTCTTCTGGTTGTTTGTTTGTTATTGTTTTTTGCTCCCCACCTTTCTTTTGGTTTTGGGTGTGATTGTTTTGTTGGGGTTGTTGGGGTGTTATAAGCTGTAAGAACCGCACTGACCGGGAGAACACCGCAAACACACTAAACACTAAAGAACCGCACCGACCGGGAGAACACCGCAAACACTAAACACTAAAGAACCGCACCGACCGGGAGAACACCGCAAACACACTAAACACTAAAGAACCGCACCGACCGGGAGAACACCGCAAACACACTAAACACTAAAGAACCGCACCGACCGGGAGAACACCGCAAACACACTAAACACTAAAGAACCGCACCGACCGGGAGAACACCGCAAACACACTAAACACTAAAGAACCGCACCGACCGGGAGAACACCGCAAACACACTAAACACTAAAGAACCGCACCGACCGGGAGAACACCGCAAACACACTAAACACTAAAGAACCGCACCGACCGGGAGAACACCGCAAACACTAAACACTAAAGAACCGCACCGACCGGGAGAACACCGCAAACACACTAAACACTAAAGAACCGCACCGACCGGGAGAACACCGCAAACACACTAAACACTAAAGAACCGCACCGACCGGGAGAACACCGCAAACACACTAAACACTAAAGAACCGCACCGACCGGGAGAACACCACAAACACACTAAACACTAAAGAACCGCACCGACCGGGAGAACACCGCAAACACACTAAACACTAAAGAACCGCACCGACCGGGAGAACACCACAAACACTAAACACTAAAGAACCGCACCGACCGGGAGAACACCGCAAACACTAAACACTAAAGAACCGCACCGACCGGGAGAACACCGCAAACACACTAAACACTAAAGAACCGCACCGACCGGGAGAACACCACAAACACTAAACACTAAAGAACCGCACCGACCGGGAGAACACCACAAACACACTAAACACTAAAGAACCGCACCGACCGGGAGAACACCACAAACACTAAACACTAAAGAACCGCACCGACCCGGAGAACACCACAAACACTAAACACTAAAGAACCGCACCGACCGGGAGAACACCACAAACACACTAAACACTAAAGAACCGCACCGACCGGGAGAACACCGCAAACACTAAACACTAAAGAACCGCACCGACCGGGAGAACACCGCAAACACTAAACACTAAAGAACCGCACCGACCGGGAGAACACCGCAAACACTAAACACTAAAGAACCGCACCGACCGGGAGAACACCGCAAACACACTAAACACTAAAGAACCGCACCGACCGGGAGAACACCGCAAACACTAAACACTAAAGAACCGCACCGACCGGGAGAACACCACAAACACTAAACACTAAAGAACCGCACCGACCGGGAGAACACCGCAAACACACTAAACACTAAAGAACCGCACCGACCGGGAGAACACCGCAAACACTAAACACTAAAGAACCGCACCGACCGGGAGAACACCGCAAACACACTAAACACTAAAGAACCGCACCGACCGGGAGAACACCGCAAACACACTAAACACTAAAGAACCGCACCGACCGGGAGAACACCGCAAACACACTAAACACTAAAGAACCGCACCGACCGGGAGAACACCGCAAACACTAAACACTAAAGAACCGCACCGACCGGGAGAACACCGCAAACACTAAACACTAAAGAACCGCACCGACCGGGAGAACACCGCAAACACTAAACACTAAAGAACCGCACCGACCGGGAGAACACCGCAAACACACTAAACACTAAAGAACCGCACCGACCGGGAGAACACCGCAAACACACTAAACACTAAAGAACCGCACCGACCGGGAGAACACCGCAAACACTAAACACTAAAGAACCGCACCGACCGGGAGAACACCACAAACACTAAACACTAAAGAACCGCACCGACCGGGAGAACACCGCAAACACTAAACACTAAAGAACCGCACCGACCGGGAGAACACCGCAAACACACTAAACACTAAAGAACCGCACCGACCGGGAGAACACCGCAAACACTAAACACTAAAGAACCGCACCGACCGGGAGAACACCGCAAACACACTAAACACTAAAGAACCGCACCGACCGGGAGAACACCACAAACACACTAAACACTAAAGAACCGCACCGACCGGGAGAACACCGCAAACACTAAACACTAAAGAACCGCACCGACCGGGAGAGCACCGCAAACACTAAACACTAAAGAACCGCACCGACCGGGAGAACACCACAAACACACTAAACACTAAAGAACCGCACCGACCGGGAGAACACCACAAACACTAAACACTAAAGAACCGCACCGACCGGGAGAACACCGCAAACACACTAAACACTAAAGAACCGCACCGACCGGGAGAACACCGCAAACACACTAAACACTAAAGAACCACACCGACCGGGAGAACACCGCAAACACTAAACACTAAAGAACCGCACCGACCGGGAGAACACCACAAACACTAAACACTAAAGAACCGCACCGACCGGGAGAACACCGCAAACACACTAAACACTAAAGAACCGCACCGACCGGGAGAACACCGCAAACACTAAACACTAAAGAACCGCACCGACTGGGAGAACACCGCAAACACACTAAACACTAAAGAACCGCACCGACCGGGAGAACACCGCAAACACTAAACACTAAAGAACCGCACCGACCGGGAGAACACCGCAAACACTCTAAACACTAAAGAACCGCACCGACCGGGAGAACACCACAAACACTAAACACTAAAGAACCGCACCGACCGGGAGAACACCGCAAACACACTAAACACTAAAGAACCGCACCGACCGGGAGAACACCGCAAACACACTAAACACTAAAGAACCGCACCGACCGGGAGAACACCGCAAACACACTAAACACTAAAGAACCGCACCGACCGGGAGAACACCGCAAACACACTAAACACTAAAGAACCGCACCGACCGGGAGAACACCACAAACACTAAACACTAAAGAACCGCACCGACCGGGAGAACACCGCAAACACACTAAACACTAAAGAACCGCACCGACCGGGAGAACACCGCAAACACTAAACACTAAAGAACCGCACCGACCGGGAGAACACCGCAAACACTAAACACTAAAGAACCGCACCGACCGGGAGAACACCACAAACACTAAACACTAAAGAAATGTTAGACCTGTGCTCAGAGAAAAGGATTGAAGCTGAAGGACTCTGATTCTGTTTGTACATCGGATTAACAGTATTCCCGCGCTGAATAACCCTGTTATTGGGTTAAAATCCAGATGTTTATCAGTTTTTGTTTTTAATCTGATTACTTTAGCGAGCGTGTAAGCATTAGCATCTGTGCTCCTGTGATGAAGTATTCCCTGAAGTGGTCACTGGTTTAAAAAAAGGCAGATTAAAGCTAATTTTGGAGACATTTCTCTGATAATTCACACAATTCTGTTCACCAGACAGCATTCCTGAGATTTTCAGTGGTTCTGAATTAAATGCAGAATAAAATGCCTTCATTTCAGTATTTAATTTTGTAGTAATTAGTACAATGTAATGTAGTACAAAGGTACTAATTGTCAGGAATAAAACAAGATTAAGCTGTGGTAGTGTTTAATCCTTCTTGATTTGTGTGTGTGTGTGTGTGTGTGTGTGTGTGTGTGTGTGTGTGTGTGTAGATTCCTCCTGTGCGATTGATCAGTTCTCATGCTTCATGAGCAGATGTGTGTCTCGTCAGTGGCTGTGTGACGGAGAGGACGACTGCGGTGACGGAGCTGATGAAAAACCTGAGCTCTGTGGTACTAACATCTTTTATTCATCTGATTATTATGCTCTGTGTGTGTGTGTGTGTGTGTGTGTGTGTGTGTGTGTGTGTGTGTGTGTGAGTGTGTGTGTGAGTGTAATTGATGTCTGATTTTGAGGTAAATCAGTATGATTTATTTAATTGTTATTTCATACTTTATTTCATTGTTGTAGTGGATTTATAACCAAACTAATGAGATAGCTAACACGAGCCCTACTGAGTGAAGGAGGTGAGCGAGGGAATAGGAGAGATAATGACTCCACAGGAGAGTGAGTGACTAAATGAGGGAGTGACTAAGTAAATAAGCAAGGAATCACTGAATCAACGTAGCGTATGCAATTCAGTGCGTTGAGTCAGTAAGAGAATCACTGAATAAGGGAATTGTGTCACCGAGTCAATATATGAATCACTGAGTCATTATGTAAAGAGTGAATCACCCAGTCAGTACGAGTCCCCTTCTTTCAGCGCGCTCGGAGAGACGGAGGGCGCGCACATGCACGAGCGATGTGCACGAGTGTTCAGCGAGCGCGTGCTCTTCGGATGTTGATAACCGTGACATTGTTTACCGTGGACACGTACATTTGTTTTCTTTCTGTTCTGTCTCCTCCCTGTTTGGTCATTGGTTGTTGTTCGAGGGTGTGGCTTCATTGTTTTCAGCTGCCAGCACTTAGCGCTGATTATGTTTGGGATATATACCGCTCGTTTCCCATTACACCTCACGGAGTATTAGATATAGTATAGTAAAAATAGTTAGATAGGTAATGTTATGTTCCTTGATAGATTTGGATAGTTTAAACTTTAGATTAGTTCATTTAGTCCACGCTGTTCTTTCCGCCCAACCCACTGCCTGTTTTTGACTACGCATCTGTTTCACAATTTGGATTTATCTGCCTGTCTCCTTTAAATATAAACGTCTTTACCTGCACCTGCTTCAGTACTCAACTCCCATACGTATCGCGACGTGAAAGTATGTCGATCAAAGAGCCACCGAGTCATTGAGTGACTTTACTGATTCAGTAAATGAGTCAATGAGCCAGTCACTGAGTCAGCAAGTGAGTCAATGAGTAATTCAGCTACTCAGTGAGTCAACCGTCCGTTCTTTCCTTTTCTAATTTCGTTCTTTCATTCTTCCCTGCCCCCCCCCCCCCCCACACCCCCCACACACACACACATCTTCCATCACCCGTCCATTTTTCCCCGTACCCCCCGGTCCTCTCTAGGCTCAGTGTCGTGTGCCCCTGGTGCCTTCCGCTGTCCCGACTCGTATGTGTGTGTGTCGAGACGCTGGGTGTGTGATGGAGAGAGAGACTGTCCGGATGGTAGTGACGAACTCGCAACAGCCGGCTGTGGTAACACACACACACACACACACACACACACACACACAGTAAATCATTGGGTGTGTAAATTATGAGCGTGTGTGAGCTTGCTGGTGCAGTATTGCTGAAGTGTCAGTGCTAGTAGTAATAATAACACAATTATTAATAACACAATTACAGTGGTATATAAATCACAGCCTCTCCCTGTCTGTCTCTTTCACTTTCTGTCTGTCTCTCTCTCTGTCTGTCTCTCAGCCCTGAATCTCACATGCTCTGATGAGGCGTTTCGGTGTAGTAATGGAGACTGCATCCCGCAGCGTTTTGTGTGTGACCGTGATGATGACTGCGGTGACGGATCTGATGAGTCGCTCCAGTGCAGTCAGTGTCCTTAATTCACCTCTCATTTCTCTCTCTCCCTCTCTCTCTCTCTCCCTCTCTCAATTCAATATGTGCTTTATTGGCATGACAAAATATTTTTTGTCAAAGCAATATACAACAGCAGACAAGAGAAGCAGTCTCTCTCTCTCTCTCTCTCTCTCTCTCTCTCTCTCTATGCTGATGGCTATCTCTGGAGACTGACCTGTGATCCTGCATGCATATTAATTTCTCCTTCCTGTTTGTATGCAGTGATAACTGCAGGAAGAAAAAATCAATGGCCGTTTTTCAATACGCGTTCTTAAGTGATCTTGCGTCCTTGTGAACTTGTTCTTCCTCGTCCTCCACCGCCGAAGTTCAACTCCAATACTCAAGAACGCAAATAGCAGGGACGCACGAGATTACCCGGATGTGTTAATGTCGCGGACGCATCGGACACTGACCCACGTGCACCTAAGCCACTCAAAGTCCCAGAAGTCACTGCGGAAAACCAGTAGCGTATGACGGAAACCTGACCCGTACCTGCCATAGCTTTAACGTCTTTTTACCGACAATAATCTAAATAAATAAAAATATGCATCTAAAAAGAATGATTTATGATATATGATATAGATTGAGATGTATGTGATGGTGTTGAAAAGTAGAATTTATCCCTCAGAAGTGTTTTTATTAAACTACGCTAGCTCCCATCCCTGAGGTAACGGTAAACAGTGAGCTTACTACAATAAAACATGCTAAATTAGCTTCTGGTTAATCCGAGAGTTAACAGTAAGCCTATTAACCAGCTGAAACATTTTACTTATTGAGGAGCACTGAAGAGACAAGGACTCTGTCCCACTACTATAAATGTGCTGGGACGGTCCATTGCGCAACAGGAAGCTCACAGCACATCTCAGTTCTCACACAGATTCCTTCTTCTGTACTGTATGTCCTCCTGTCCTTCCCGGTTCGTCCTTCCAAGGTCGCCTGGGAAGACCGAGCTTCACGAGAACGCAAGTTCTTTCTTGGCGTTGAGAAACAGCCCACTAAGTAGTTACTGAAGGTGATGTCCTGGATGAGGACAGTGGGGTATTTACACGGGGAAAGTTCCTGGTATTCCGAGTCGGGTTACGCAGCTCCACTGAGCACTTATCTCTACTCTGAGTACAGTACTTAATGAATAAACACTGTAAATAACGTCCTTCTTTATTCCTTTCAGAATATCATGCCTGTGGGAAGGCGGCGTTTCAGTGCTCAGATGGACGGTGCTTACCCAGTGTCCAGTGGGAGTGTGACGGTTTCCCAGACTGCCTCGACCAATCAGACGAGGCACCACTGAACCCGAAGTGTTCGGCTGCAGGCAAGACTCGAACGCCAGCGAGCGTGTTTGATTGACAGCATGCCAGGCCTTATGGGAAATGTAGTACCGTCTGTTTCTGCATTCATCTTCCTTCCGCAGGAAGTCAGGGAGGAAATGACGAAACACATCGCAGCGGGTTTATTTCTGCTTTAACTGTAAACATTGGATTTAATTAAACGTAGATGAAATATACAAAATCCCTTCTTTAAGTAATATTAGAGGTGGAAAACCTCTTTTTTATTGAACAGATTAAAAATTTTAACATTAAGCCTTTAAATTGGGCCATTAATTGGCCTTAATTGGGCCATGAATCCCCCAAAAACATAACTTTATTAGATAAAATAACGTCAGTAGTATTATGTTTGTTAGTCGCAGCATTATAATGCGTGAATAAATGCGCATGTTTTTCTGTCTTGCTGTGTTTTAGAAAGTTTGTGCAACGGCTCGTTTTTCATGTGCGCCAACGGCCGCTGTGTCCCGCTGCCGAGCGTGTGCAATCTCCACGACGACTGCGGCGACCAATCAGATGAGAGTAACTGCAACGTTAACGAGTGTTTGAACCGGCGGGTCAGTCAGTGCACGCAGGACTGTCACGACCTGTCTGTGGGTTACAAGGTGTGTGTGTGTGTGTGTGTTAGAGGTAGAGTAAAGATAGAAGTAGTAAGGAGGATAAGAAAGCTTAATCATCCAATGAATCTTCATAGAACCACTAAAGAATCTTTTTTTTTTGTAACAGTGTACCAAGTACCAAGATGTTAAATGTTAAACAGGTTCTGGGTGTTAGGAAGAAAATAGTGAGCAATAATTTTAAGTATGTTCTGCACACCTATACGGTTAATACACATACTCTTAAAGAATCGTCTTCAATGGATTTTAGCTTCCAAAGAAAGTGTTCCACTTTTGGAATGCTGAGGATTTACGTAGAACCTTTAAAGGTAAGTTTACAGGTGAGTACAAACTTCAGATTACGGCTCACTATTTTCTTCTTAATAACCTGTCAGGAGGTTGTTCTATAAAGGGTTCTACCCTCTCTTCCTCAGAAAGACAAACAAAGAACACTCAAGGGTTCTAATATACAGCATGTACATTTTAGCACGGTGTCCACGGGTCCTTAAATTCCTTACTAAGCATTAGAACGACAGCGGAACGACACGGTAAAGCAGATGTAGATGTTATTGTGGCTGGCTGCTGTGTGAGATGGTAAAGCCGTGTGACTGTGTTACACTCAGAGTTTGTGTGTGTGTGTTAGAGTGGCTCGGTTCACAGTAAACGCCGCTCCACACCGACAGTGTTTACACACAACACACACCAGATTCACTTCGGCTTTACCCTAGACCGATTTCACACACTTCTGTAGGCAGGTTTACAGCGTTTCAGCTGATCGGTGATGGGAAGTGGATTTAAAAAAAACTGTCACCAACTAAAACGAGGACTTCCTGCAGTTTTCCACCAAAATAAAAGCCACATAAAAAACATAAAACTGAATTACGTCAGAAATGTATTACTATTGATATATTATTATTTGTACCCCAAATATTATATTATTGTAAATATATTATTATTATTAAGTATTATGCAGTGCAATAATATTACAAAATAGCAGTGATTTTTTTTATATATATATATATATATATATGTATATTCTTCTTTACAAAAATTTCTGTACATTTATACGACTACTTGTTACATTACCCTGGCATTAAATAACACAAAAATTGATAAACGCTGCTGAGGAGAGGGTTTGTGATACAGCTGCTGAGGAGAGGGTTTCTGATACAGCTGCTGAGGAGAGGGTTTCTGATACAGCTGCTGAGGAGAGGGTTTCTGATACAGCTGCTGAGGAGAGGGTTTGTGATACAGCTGCTGAGGAGAGGGTTTGTGATACAGCTGCTGAGGAGAGGGTTTGTGATACAGCTGCTGAGGAGAGGGTTTCTGATACAGCTGCTGAGGAGAGGGTTTCTGATACAGCTGCTGAGGAGAGGGTTTCTGATACAGCTGCTGAGGAGAGGGTTTGTGATACAGCTGCTGAGGAGAGGGTTTCTGATACAGCTGCTGAGGAGAGGGTTTGTGATACAGCTGCTGAGGAGAGGGTTTGTGATACAGCTGCTGAGGAGAGGGTTTCTGATACAGCTGCTGAGGAGAGGGTTTGTGATACAGCTGCTGAGGAGAGGGTTTCTAATACAGCTGCTGAGGAGAGGGTTTCTGATACAGCTGCTGAGGAGAGGGTTTCTGATACAGCTGCTGAGGAGAGGGTTTGTGATACAGCTGCTGAGGAGAGGGTTTCTGATACAGCTGCTGATGAGCGGCTTTCTAATACAACTGCTGGGCAGAGGGTTTCTGATACAGTTTCTGATACAGAGAGGGGGTTAAAGGGCGTCGGCGGAGAGGGGGTTAAAGGGCGTCAGAGGAGAGGGGGTTAAAGGGCGTCGGCGGAGAGGGGGTTAAAGGGCATCAGAGGAGAGGGGGTTCAAGGGCGTCAGAGGAGAGGGGGTTAAAGGGTGTCGAAGGAGAAGGGGTTATAGGGCGTCGGAGGAGAGGGGGTTAAAGGGTGTCGAAGGAGAAGGGGTTATAGGGCGTCGGAGGAGAGGGGGTTAAAGGGTGTCGAAGGAGAAGGGGTTATAGGGCGTCGGAGGAGAAGGGGTTAAAGGGCATCGGAGGAGAGGGGGTTAAAGGGCATCGGAGGAGAAGGGGTTATAGGGCCTCAGAGGACAGAAGGGATTAAAGGGCATCAGAGGAGAGGGGGTTAAAGGGCATCGAACGAGAGGAGGGGTTATAGGGCATCGGAGGAGAGGGGGTTAAAGGGCGTCAGAGGAGAGAGGGGGTTCAAGGGCGTCGGAGGAGAAGGGGTTATAGGGCATCGGAGGAGAGGGGGTTAAAGGGCGTCAGATGAGAGGGGGTTAAAGGGTGTCAGAGGAGAGGGAGGTAAAGGGCGTCGGAGGAGAGGGGGTTAAAGGGTGTCGGAGGAGTGGTGGTTGTAGGGCGTCAGAGGAGAGGGGGTTGTAGGGTGTCGGAGGAGTGGTGGTTGTAGGGCATTGGAGGAGTGGGGGTTGTAGGGTGTCAGAGGAGAGGGGGTTGTAGGGTGTCGGAGGAGTGGGGGTTGTAGGGCGTCAGAGGAGAGGGGGTTGTAGGGCGTCAGAGGAGAGGGGGTTGTAGGGTGTCGGAGGAGTGGTGGTTGTAGGGCATTGGAGGAGTGGTGGTTGTAGGGTGTCAGAGGAGAGGGGGTTGTAGGGTGTCGGAGGAGTGGGGGTTGTAGGGCATTGGAGGAGTGGTGGTTGTAGGGTGTCAGAGGAGAGGGAGGTAAAGGGCGTCGGAGGAGAGGGGGTTAAAGGGTGTCGGAGGAGTGGTGGTTGTAGGGTGTCAGAGGAGAGGGGGTTGTAGGGTGTCGGAGGAGTGGTGGTTGTAGGGCATTGGAGGAGTGGTGGTTGTAGGGTGTCAGAGGAGAGGGAGGTAAAGGGCGTCGGAGGAGAGGGGGTTAAAGGGTGTCGGAGGAGTGGTGGTTGTAGGGCATTGGAGGAGTGGGGGTTAAAGGGCGTCAGAGGAGAGGGGGTTGTAGGGTGTTGGAGGAGTGGTGGTTGTAGGGTGTCAGAGGAGAGGGGGTTGTAGGGTGTCGGAGGAGTGGTGGTTGTAGGGCATTGGAGGAGTGGGGGTTGTAGGGCGTCAGAGGAGAGGGGGTTGTAGGGTGTCGGAGGAGTGGTGGTTGTAGGGCGTCAGAGGAGAGGGGGTTGTAGGGTGTCGGAGGAGTGGTGGTTGTAGGGCATTGGAGGAGTGGTGGTTGTAGGGCGTCAGAGGAGAGGGGGTTGTAGGGTGTCGGAGGAGTGGTGGTTGTAGGGCATTGGAGGAGTGGGGGTTGTAGGGCGTCAGAGGAGAGGGGGTTGTAGGGTGTCGGAGGAGTGGGGGTTGTAGGGCGTCAGAGGAGAGGGGGTTGTAGGGCGTCAGAGGAGAGGGGGTTGTAGGGTGTCGGAGGAGTGGTGGTTGTAGGGCATTGGAGGAGTGGGGGTTGTAGGGCGTCAGAGGAGAGGGGGTTAAGGGGCGCTGTAGGAGAGGTGGTTATAGGGAGTCAGAGGAGGGGGGTTAAAGGGTGTCGGAGGAGTGGGGGGTTATAGGGCGTTGGTTTGTAGTTGATGAGTAATGGTTCCTCGGCGCTGTAGTTGAGGACAGCTCTGGGTTTTCCTGTAAATGTGGTTCAGACGAGTGTGTTCTGTGCATCAGCCGTATTCCTGACACCATCACTGATGATAAAGCAGAGAGAGAAGCAGCACTGTCAGGAAGTAGCACACCATCTGACAACTACACACACACAGGCAGAGGGAGAAGGCTTGGCAGGTAGGACAGGTTTGGCACGTGTTACAGTAAAGTGCTGCTGCGCTGTGACATTTCTGGCAGGAACACACACCGCCTCGCTCCATCAGCTCCACATCATCATTTACATTCAGACTAGTACAAATTCACACCAAAACTGAGAGGAATTATAATCATCTTTAACCTCTTTCTGATAAAGAGCATGATAAGACGCTTAGTCATGATTTAATCTAAAATGAATTTTTTCAGATCTGTGGCTGCACATCTGCGTCATTTCATTTCTCTTTTTTTTCTGGTTTGGATTGGTGTTAAGTCTCCCCTCTTTACACAGTGCACTGTCATTCTCTCACCTCCTGCTGCTGCTTTCTCCAAATTAAATGTACAGTCTGACTCCTACTACACACAAACACACACAAACAGTATATTATAGCACTGGTGTGCTTTCCCTTTGCACCCTCATTAAGTCGGTTATGAAACAGCTGTGAAATAGATAATATGGCAAATCGGCCCTGTGAGAGTTCAGACATCTGCATTATTCACACAAGTGTGATGCATAAATACTGGAACTAAAAGCTGAGAGAAAGGAGTTATAGGCGATTTCACACCTATTAGTCCATTTACTGAATCCGAATGAAGGCACAGTTCATTCTTTTGGGTCGTTTGCTGTTTGGCTTGTGGTGTTTTCTAACTCAAAAAAATTCCTTTATTTAATGGTCAGAAAGTATGGTCGAGGGAAAAAGTTTGATTCACTTCCTTCAGTGAGTCAATTCCGAGTCAGATCAGTTTCTCACCTGGGAGCAGACCGAGAGCGCTTCACTCGGACGCTCTCAGACCCGAGTGTGATCGCTGTGTTCCCACCTGCCTGAAGAACCACACCAAGGGGGAGAGCTGAGGTTCAGTTCAGATACAGTACACACTGTGTATGTGAAAGCACTTTTAGACACGGGTAATGGTAAAGAAGGGGCGTGGTTATGGGTGGAGCCAAAGGAGTAATGTCTCTATAATAGGCTTGATGCCACTTACAACCGTGTGTGTGTGTGTGTGTGTGTGTGTGTGTGTGCATGTGTGTTCACTCTGCAGTGTGTGTGCTGGCCCGGTTTCCGTCTGAAGACAGACGGACGGACGTGTATAGACATTAATGAGTGTGTGGAGAGATTCCCGTGCAGCCAGCAGTGCATAAACACGTACGGGTCGTACAAGTGTGTGTGCGCAGATGGATACAAACCTCTGGAGACGGACGCGCACAGCTGCAGAGCTGTCTCAGGTACTCCCTCTCTCTCTCACACACACACACACACACATTTTGCAAACAGTGAAACATCCCCAGTGGTCCCCAAATGCAGTCGATTAGCTGAGACCTGTTTGACGTCTGTTTTCTTGTCTAGCTTTACACTAGAGCCAATGATGCTAATGTTGCTAACAAGTAACAGCCTCCGGTTTACCGTGATGTAAGCAATCAGAAATGGTTGGTCTCAGGAGCTCCATTTACAGTTTATTCAATTGAATGAGTCTGGAGTAAAACCGAGCTTTTCTCTTTCAACGCACTTCTACTATATAGGCTCCGCCTTCAGACTTTAGGCCACGCCTCCTATCTGAGCCTGCTACCGGTGCGCTGAGAGCAGAGGGTTCCACAAGCACATTTAATGCACCACGCTAAAACTGGAGGCCGGACTCTTCCATTACTGTTAACTGTAGACCTTTCACCTCTTGGCTTGTGGTTTATGTTTAGCAGAAGAGCCCTTTCTGATTCTGGCCGATCATCACGAGATCAGACGGATCAGCCTGGACGGCTCGAACTACACCCTGCTGAAACAGGTAATGACACGAGCACCAGGGAGTAGTTACTGTCTTTAACTCAACGGACTGTATACACTTCACTACTGTTTAAGTCTGCACTCTGATTGGTCAGAACGTGCTTTAACAGTCAGAGGCAAAGCTGTAACTTTAAAGTTTGCTGATGTGAGTGTGACTTTATTCTTCAGTGTAGTAACGGGGTAGTGACAGTGTAGGAACAGGGTAGTAACAGTGTAGTAACAGTGTAAACACACACTACTGTAATAACTACAGCTAGTGCACTACAGCACAAAATGAGACAGACTCTGAATTAACACTTTCTTTATCTGTTAAGAGTCAAACTAGGCCCTTTATACACACCCGCTGGAGCTGTGTGTGTGTGTGTGTGTGTGTGTGTGTGTGTGTGTGTGTGTGTTGGATTAATGAGTGGATTATTTTAGGTCGTGACTGATGATGGAGTTAGAGCAGGAATGAAGCATGACATCATCACTGATAATGAATCTTTATCTATGATTTATAACTGATTAATAAAACACTCTCTCTTTCTCCTTCTCTCTCTCGCTCTCTCTCTCTCTCTCTCCCGGTTTCACTGTCTTTCTCTCTCCCTTTTTCTGGCTCCATCATCTCTCTCCATCTAATTTTTTTGTCTGAAAATCTCTCTCTCTCTCTCTCTCTCTCTCTCTCTCTGTGTGCAGGGCCTCAGTAACGTTCTCTCGTTGGACTTTGACTACAGAAGGGATTTGATGTTTTGGATTGACAGCAGCCGGCCAAGCGGACGCAGGATCAACAGGATGCGCATAAATGGGAGCGATCTCAAGGTATACTGTGTGAGTGTGTGTGTGTGCATGTACGTGTGTGTGTGTCCCAGAATTCCCCAGAGGAGAAACACCACTGCTGCAGTCGCAGCTCACACTGAAGTGGAATAAATTATCTCTGACACGGCCTCCACTTCATTATATCTGCAGTGTAGAATTTTTGTAGTTTAATTCTGTTCTGCGTAATGAAAAGTGACGTGTGACGTGCAATTTGCAGTTTGACGCTGACAGAAAAGGCACACGGTGGTTGAGGGAAAGAGTTGCAGATGTGTTACATCAGATAGAATAAAGTTTACAAATTGCCTGTGGGACGTGAAGCAGTTCGTGTAATGAACACACACTGTTCTCAGCGTAAAGGCAGAACATCTCGGGCTCCGTGTAGGGAGGCGCTAATTGATTTTGACAATAACAACATTAATGACCGTGTTAAGTGACAGGAAGAGTTTTAACAAAGTCTGAGTGAATTATGGACAACTGCTTTTTATTCATTTTAAACTTCATACTTTTGTTATTTATCCAGCGAGACTCCACTCTACTCCTGTACCAAAATCCAAACTCCTCCCACCACATCATACTTAAAACTCCTCCCACCACATCATACTTAAAACTCCTCCCACCACATCACACTTAAAACCCCTCCCACCACATCATACTTAAAACTCCTCCCACCACATCATACTTAAAACTCCTCCCACCACATCACACTTAAAACCCCTCCCACCACATCATACTTAAAACTCCTCCCACCACATCATACTTAAAACTCCTCCCACCACATCATACTTAAAACTCCTCCCACCATGTCATACTTAAAACTCCTCCCACCACATCACACTTAAAACTCCTCCCACCACATCATACTTAAACCTCCTCTCAATGCATCATACTTAAAACTCCTCCCACCACATCACACTTAAAACCCCTCCCACCACATCATACTTAAACCTCCTCTCAATGCATCATACTTAAAACTCCTCCCACCACATCATACTTAAAACTCCTCCCACCGCATCATACTTAAAACCCCTCCCACACCATCATACTTAAAACTCCTCCCACCACATCATACTTAAAACTCCTCCCACCACATCATACTTAAAACTCCTCCCACTATGTCATACTTAAAACTCCTCCCACCACATCACACTTAAAACCCCTCCCACCACATCATACTTAAAACCCCTCCCACCACATCATACTTAAACCTCCTCTCAATGCATCATAATTAAAGCTCCTCCCGTTACATCATAATTAAAACTCCTCCCATTGCATCATAATTAAAGCTCTTCCCATTACATCATACTTAAAACTCCTCCCATTGCATCATAATTAAAACTCCTTCCAATGCATCATAATTAAAGCTCCTCCCAGTACATCATATTTAAAGCTCCGCCCATTGCATCATAATTAAAGCTCCTCCCACTATACCATTAAAACATTCACACTGATTTGTTCTGTTGTTCATTTCTGTTCCTTCCTGTTCTGTAGTTTTCTCTTCAGTCCTGTTTGTTCCTTTTTGTTCCTTTATATTTCTCTTGTTTTCCGCACTTATCTTCACACTTTAACGCATTGGGATTTAATGTTGCTTTTATGGTTATTTCCTGTAAATTTTGGTGTTGTGGCCCCACAAAATTAGTAATGGCTCTTGACACAGGCTGTTAAATCTGTATGATATTTTTAACCTTAAATTTTATTCTGTTTCTCTCCTTTTGACTCAAATGTGCTGCTTGCTGTAGTATAATTGTTTTTTCAAAGGGTGGGTCCACAACTCGCACATTTCCAATCTCTCTGCTTGCTGAGTCTCAGTTGGGGATAAATAAAATCAATCAGATCTATTAATAATTTATTTATTTGTTTGTTTGTTTAATTTGCAGGTGATCCACAGGACCTCAGTGCCGAACGCCCTGGCAGTCGACTGGATCGGAAAAAACCTGTACTGGTGCGATGCTGAAAGAAAAACACTGGAGGTAGCGAAGGCTAATGGACTTTACCCAACCATCCTGATGAACTCTGGACTTCAAAACCCTTCTTCTCTCACACTGGACCCTTTAACTGGGTAATACACTGATGTACAGCGGATATAAAAAAGCCTACACACTCCTGTTAAAATAAAAAAGGTTTTCGTGATGTAAAAAAACTAAACCAAGACGAATCATGTCAGATCTTTTGCAAGTCATGGTTTGCAAAGAGCTTACAAAGCATGTATGGGATCTCACTGTGGAAAAGTATTAATCAATAGAGGGGTATAAAATCATTTCCAAAACATCTATCATTCACCATCGTCAACAAGTGGAGGGAATGGAGCGCCACATTGACATCACCAAGAACAGGACGTCCCCTCAAGACTAACGAAAGGACGAGAAGAAAACTTATTAGAGAGGCTGCCAAGAGCCCTCCAGCAACATTAAAGGAGGCATGTGACAACAGTCTCTTGTATCTTGTATAAAAGCCCTTTCTCATTTTGAAGAAAAAAAAATCCAGTCCTGCCTAAATCACCCTAAATGTGTAGAACTAAGAAGGTAGAACTTTTTTGGGCAAAATTGTAAAAGATAAAAACTAAAACAAGATGGCTCATCACCCAAAATTCCCCATCCCCACTGTGAAGCATGGTGGTGGCAGCATCATGCTATGGAGCTGCTTCTCTTCAGCTGGGCCTGGGGCTCTAGTCAAGATAGACAGACTCATGGAAAGCTCTGAATTTTGGAGACGTGTTAAGTCGGTAGAATCTTACCCAAAAACACTGTATTACAAACGCTGCTTTAACAAAGTATTAATTAAGGGGAGTGCATACTTACTCAAACGAGTTACTGTAAGTGTTATCGGGGGTTTTTTCCTAAAGCATTTTTCTTTGTTCTACTTGAATTTTGTGGGTTGCTATATCACATTAAATTTGGGAAAAGGTCTGACGTGATGCACCTTTAAATGCATGTGTTTTTAAATCACAAAAACCTCTATATATACCCAGCTTATTTAGTTTATTTTATATTTCTTAACCATCTTGAGCTGCAAACACTGAGAGTAATAAGAGATGGGGACTGAGGATAAAAATAAAATGTGCGTTATGGTATAGCTATAAAAGGTGAGTCGATGAGACCTGGTAGGACAGTGCTACAGAGTGAACTCTACAGGAGTCGAGTGTTTTATTCTGTATTACAGCTATGTTTTTTGGATCGACCGCTGCGAGCACCCACACATCGGACGGATGGGAATGGACGGCAGCAATCCACGAGTGATCATCAGTACAGACGCACACACTCCGTCCGCGCTCACTGTGGACTACGTCAACAGCAGGATTTACTGGGCAGACGGGAACCACATCCTGTTCTCCGACATGGACGGCTCGAAGACGCACAGAGGTACCGAACGCTCGTCGGGTTCAACACCGAGATATAACTGGACTGAAATAAAGAGAGATGTTGGAGCTACTTTTATCTGAAACCGAGAGAGATAAATGTGTCATGAGGATGTCTCAGATTGAGAATCTTCGTCTTGGCACAAAACAGGGGTTCAGAAATAAAACAGCAGGTACAAGCTACACCTCCAGGATACTACCAGCTGCGTTGTATTAACTTGAGGAGAGAGAAAAACGAGAGGCTGGTCAGGGAATGACCTTTCATAGCTGCTATAACATAGGATCCACAACATTAACTGTAACTATAAATGGATAAAAAGTATGAATTGGCATGCTTTAATAAATAATAAGTGTAATCATTAGCAGGTTGATGTGGTGTAAGAGGAATTACACTTTAATCAACTTTGGCACAAATTACTTGGCAACTAAACAGATTGAATATATTGAATTTATTATTTAGCATTCTAACAGGAAAACAATGACCATATAAGGAAACTGGAAAAATACCGGCTCAGACACAGGAAATATAGACGGGTGGACATGACACTTTGAGAATACTAATGAAAGCACTTCAGTGAGGTTTGCTACACAGCCAGAGAGGAGAAAGTGTGTGTGTGCGCGTGTGTGTGTGCGTGCGTGCGTGCGTGGATTCTGCTGAGTGAGCTGGCAGTGTTCCAGCGCAGCCACTAATTGATTCCGTCTCATCTCGTTAAAGTGCCTAACGAGGACATGGGCGAGGTGACGAGTCTCACCCTGTTTGAGGATTTTCTCTACTGGAGCGATCAGAAGAGGAGGACGCTGAATCGAGCTCATAAAACCTCCGGAGAGAGGCGCGTGGAACTGCTCAGCTCTTGGCAAACCATCCGTGACATTAAAATTTATCATCCGCTACGCCAACCAGACGGTAAAAAGACTCTGAGGGTATTTAATTAATTATATATTTATATGGTTTTTATGACGGGGTCACAGTAGAGTTGCAGTCCGATCCAAAAGCCTCAGTGTTATTATTATTTCATGACTTATCAACTTTGATAAGTTTTATAACCACTTTATAACACATGTATACACACCTGATTAGCATATTTATAGAGTTCTGCATCAGCACATGGACGTCTTCAAGACAGAAACTTATTTACAGGAAGAGTTTTTTTCACTGTAAGTTGTCTACTGTATATAACTGTACGTAACAAATAAAAATGGAATCAGTTTGGACAAAAACGAAATGTCCACCATGTCTTAACTCCAGATCAGCTGATGATTTACACCTGCACGTGTAAATCATCACACACACACGGACGGATGGACTGATTTTAGTAAAGAATTGTTGGTGTGTGTGTGTGTTTAGTTGTGAAGCATCAGTGTCAGGTGAATAACGGAGGCTGCAGTCACCTGTGTCTATTGTCTCCGGGCGGAGCCTATAGGTGTGCATGCCCCACCCACTTTTACCTGGCCAATGACAGCAAGACCTGCCTTTCCAACTGCACCTCCAGCCAGGTGACGCGTCTCACGGTTATTAACTCATTCACTCTAACGCTCTTTATTAAAGGTCCAAGCACGCACTCATTTACGTCCATAACAAACATCATTCTTTTAGCTTTTTTTATTGTGTGTGTGTGTGTGTGTAGTTTCGTTGTGGTACAGACGAGTGTATTCCGTTCTGGTGGAAGTGTGACACGGTAGACGACTGCGGTGACGGTTCAGATGAACCTGCAGACTGCCGTATGTATCGGCAAGACAACGCTCCACAGTCCCTATTTAACATCAGTGTGTGTTTTGTCCACATGTTTATATTGAAACGTGACGGATGTGTACCATATTCTATCATATTGTTTGTCTTGTTCCCCCGCCTCTCAGCGGAGTTTAAGTGCCAGCCGGGTCGATTTCAGTGTGGGTCGGGTCTCTGCGCTCTCCCTCCTTTCATCTGCGATGGAGAGAATGACTGCGGTGACAACTCCGACGAAGCGAACTGTGGTGAGACTTACAGAGGAGAGGAACACACCCAGAAATAATAATACATTAAAAAAATAACCAGTCCAAAAGACTAAATGGTGTCTGTGTGTGTGTGTGTGTGTCTCTCTCTCTCTCTCTCTTTCTCTTTCTCTTTGCAGAATCGTATATCTGTCTATCAGGACAATTCAAATGCACCGGGACTCATAAGTGTATCCCAGTGAACCTGCGCTGTAATGGACAGGACGACTGTGGCGACGGAGAGGACGAACACGACTGCCGTGAGTGTTTAACACACTTCACACACACACACACACACACACACCCACACACACACACTGATGGATTGTGTGTAAAATTTAGCAAATTTGCTAAACACCCAGCAGCTGATTAACTAACGCCCTCTACGCAGGATCATGTCTTTCACAGGAACGTGAACGTTTTGAATTAAAATTGTAAAACAGTGGGCGGGGTTAATGCAGATTAGCTGAACATGTGCACTGTTACTACAGTCTGAGCGTCACTTCAGGAGATTGTGTTTGTGAGTTAATATGACTGAAGGGCGGGTAATAACACCATGTAAAGTCCAAACCTTTATTTTATTAATGTTTTTTTTTTTTATGTCTCAGTAGCTCAGAGTAGAGAAGTTGAAAAGTTTTCTTCTAATTGTTGTTATGCCTCTGTCACCCGGGTGGCGGGGGAAGCGTGCCGCCATGCGGCCTTCTGAGATTCCTGTTAGTGCGATATCTCAAGAATGCGCGTCGGAATTTATACAGAATAATCATCCAAGCAGGGTCGTGGTCACAGAAAAATAATGTCTGAAATAGTTTTTCTTCAGTTGCTTCCTACTCATCATAAAAGATGTTACTTAACACGTTCAGGAGCTCAAGGCCTGTCGGGTTCGAGTTCTGCTTGCTTTATTGTAACTGCAGTAAAGTTGTTTTCATGTTTGAGATTTGCTGCATGTTCACACGCCGTACGGTCTTCTTCTTTCCATCGTTTTGTATTTCAAATTGAAACCGTTTAAGAGTTTTAGCTTTGCTTTCTCTTTAAGGTCTGAACTTTCGACGCGCACAGCTGTCTCAATTAAATATGATTTAATATTTAATATCTTTTGCGGAATCACCGCAACACTTCGGTAACTGCACAAATTTACCCAAAAGATCTTCGTAAGTAAAGATTTTTTTATATTATAGTAAATACCGTGCATGATCTGTACACTGTGTATCGTCCGCTCTAACGCTCTCGACCAATCGGAACACGCTATAATTTGTAAAGATTAATGGAGTGGAGAAATTTTTCAGAAATATGAGAAGCTTTTCGCTAACGAGGAAAGGAAGAGGACAATTAGAGTTTAACGGCACTTGGTTAGAGAGTATAGTTAAGGGTTTATTGTGTGTGTGTGTGTGTTGCTCTAGCTGAAAACACATGCTCGCCCACACACTTCCAGTGTAAGACCACCATGCACTGCATCTCCAAGCTGTGGGTGTGTGACGAGGACCCGGACTGCGCCGACGGATCTGACGAGGCCGACTGTGGTGAGCCTCGCCCTGTTTATAGCTGCTATAACGCCAGTGATTACGGGAACTAGCTTGATTCGTTCAACTATAAACGGATAAAAAGTACGACGTCGTTCTGATTAATCGCTGATTATTTTTCTGGAACAGAATGTCCGTTCTGTTTTATTCCTTACTGAAATGTGCAGAATATCAACCAAACCTTTAATGATTCAGCAAGGTCCAGAAAGATCTTGACTCTGAACCTGAGTAAAATATTCATCAGCGATGTGTGATGATATTATCTCAGCGTGATGAATGTTCTCAGACTGCAGATTATTTCACACAGAAACTAATCAGTTCCACATGAGAACTGATGATGCGACGTCTGCGTGTAAATTACCTCCACTTATAGACTCCCTCCCGGTGTTGAGGAAGTGAATGTGTTCCGCGAGTAATGTGATGGTGTTCAGCTGAACGTTGTGAGTGATGAGGGGTAATGTGGGTGTCTTTTATCCCCTTGCTGTGTTGGATCAGATGAGAAGACGTGTGGGCCACATGAGTTCCGCTGTAGGAATAATAACTGCATCCCGGATCACTGGAGGTGCGACGGCCAGAGCGACTGTGGAGACAATTCAGACGAAGAGAACTGCAGTGAGTACCTTCACCATCATCTCCACCATGATCACCATCATTCATCACCATCATGCTCACCATCATCTTCACCATCATCTTCACCATGATCACCATCATTCATCACCATCATGCTCACCATGATCACCATCATCTTCACCATCATCTTCACCATGATCACCATCATTCATCACCATCATCTTCACCATCATCTTCACCATGATCACCATCATTCATCACCATCATCTTCACCATCATCTCCACCATGATCACCATCATTCATCACCATCATGCTCACCATCATCTTCACCATCATCTTCACCATGATCACCATCATTCATCACCATCATCTTCACCATCATCTCCACCATGATCACCATCATTCATCACCATCATGCTCACCATCATCTTCACCATCATCTTCACCATGATCACCATCATTCATCACCATCATCTTCACCATCATCTCCACCATGATCACCATCATTCATCACCATCATGCTCACCATCATCTTCACCATCATCTTCACCATGATCACCATCATTCATCACCATCATCTTCACCATCATCTCCACCATGATCACCATCATTCATCACCGTCATCTTCACCATCATCTTCACCATCATCTTCACCATCATCTTCACCATGATCACCATCATTCATCACCATCATCTTCACCATCATCTCCACCATGATCACCATCATTCATCACCATCATCTTCACCATCATCTTCACCATCATCTTCACCATGATCACCATCATTCATCACCATCATGCTCACCATGATCACCATCATCTTCACCATCATCTCCACCATGATCACCATCATTCATCACCATCATCTTCACCATCATCTCCACCATGATCACCATCATTCATCACCATCATCTTCACCATCATCTTCACCATCATCTTCACCATCATCTTCACCATGATCACCATCATTCATCACCATCATCTTCACCATCATCTCCACCATGATCACCATCATTCATCACCATCATCTTCACCATCATCTTCACCATCATCTTCACCATCATCTTCACCATGATCACCATCATTCATCACCATCATCTTCACCATCATCTCCACCATGATCACCATCATTCATCACCATCATGCTCACCATCATCTTCACCATCATCTTCACCATGATCACCATCATTCATCACCATCATGCTCACCATGATCACCATCATCTTCACCATCATCTCCACCATGATCACCATCATTCATCACCATCATCTTCACCATCATCTTCACCATGATCACAATAATCTCCACCATGATCACCATCATCTTCACCATGATCAATCAACATTACCATCATCATCCTCATCACCATCATCAATCATCCTCGTCCTGATCACCACCACCACCACGTTCATCATCGCCATCATCACCATGATCACCATCATCTTCATCACCTCCTTTGTTTTGTCCTCACCATCATCTTCATCTTATCTCACAAACATCTTTATCACCATAAATTTAATAATAATTGTAATTTTTCATGTCCTTTCCAGTAAGATCTCAAGGTGCTGAAGATAAAATTTAAAGCAACAGTAATTGTTTACAAATGAATCAAATTTTAAATGAAAAGAATGAGAAAGCTGACAGCATGTGCAGGTCCTGAAGAGAATTCTGTGCAGCAGTGAGCTGAAAGTGATGAAGGAATGGAAGAAAGGAAAGAGGACAGAAGTGTGTGATTAGTCAATGTGAGCTGTGAGTTCAGTTGAAGCTGCTGATTGGTCGTCCACTTAAAGAGCCTAAAGTCGCAGGCTCTTGAAGCTGAAACACAATCACATCCCTGTGTGTAACCAAGCATCTCTAAACCCCTATTCAGATGGGATTCGTTTTCCTTGTGGAGGAGTGTGATGTAATTATTCCCGGAGTATGTCTGGGATTTTATTCCTGTCTGAATCCATTATGTCAGTAATTTTATACAGACTGCTCGAGCACAGATCTGGAAACAGAGCAGTAGAATGAACTCCAGGTGATATATACACCGTATGGATCCTGTCTGAACACACCTGTAGGTCCAGACAGTGTTATATCCTGTAAGAAAAGAGGTTTTGTGTTTGTTCTACAGTATAAAGTCGCTCTTTTCTTTTTTCTCTCGTCTCCAAACTCAAAAGGTTTCAAACACAGAACAATAAAATATGGGCGAGGTTGAAAAGGGCGTGTCAGAGAAGCCATGCTTCCGGGGGTTTTAGGGAAGTTGCTGAGTTCCTAGCACAGGTTCGCACTACAGACATGTTATGGTCATGTGACCTACTAATGAGCGGCCACGCCCCCTACAACAAGCATGGATAATACTTATATGCCTCTGTGATGGGTAGAGATCACTCATCCCAACAGACGACCTCCGACTACATGTCAGGATTTAAACATACACCACAAAGATCTTTGTGAAATGGTAGAGCAAGCATCACACTGATATCTCTCTCTCACTCACTCTCTCTCTCTCTCTCTCTCTCTCTCTCTCTCTCTCTCTCTCTCTCTGTCTCCCCCACCCCCCTCCAGATAATCTTTGTGATGCTTTTAAGTAAATTGTCTCACAGGAAAGCTAGAAACAGGCACTAACCTCAAATAACCTCATGTGTCTAGCTCTAAATGCTTTTCCTTATTGCTGTTTTGCTGAATAAGCTGCAGGAGCAGTGATTTAATATTCAGGGCATGTTTTGATCACGTTTTTATTAAATGCTGGAACGTTGCTTTATCTCTTTATTGACTCGCAGTATCTCTTCAGCCACCGCAGATTCGCCCGCTGTCAGAGATGTCATGTGTAATTACGGTTATTTACTCTGGGACGGTTAATTGCTGTCAGATAGTGGGTTATTTACTGTCAGTATTTACAGAGCCGTCTGTGTAGAGTTATATCCTCCTCCGTCACCGTTACACAACAGCACTGATGCCGGCTTTTCAGCTTTTATGGCTCACACATGGAGTTTTATTTAAACACTTCATCCAACCAGGCTGCTTGGATTAATCTCCTGATGTCTGGAGAAATTTCAGCAAACAGTGGTGAATTTTAGATGGGTAAGGGCTATACCATAAATGCTAACTTTGCCCCTAAACTCAATCTTAACACTGGCTCCACCCCTAAATCCAATCTTAACACTAGCTCCACCCCTAAACCCAATATTAACACTAGCTCAACCTTTAAACCTAATCTCAACACTAGCTCCACCCCTAAACCCAATCTCAACACTAGCTCCACCCCTAAACCCAATCTTAACACTAGCTCCACCCCTAAACCCAATCTCAACACTAACTCCACCCCTAAACCCAATCTTAACACTAGCTCCACCCCTAAACCCAATCTTAACACTAACTCCACTACTAAAACCCAATATTAACACTAGCTCCACCTTTAAACCTAATCTCAACACTAGCTCCACCTCTAAACCCAATCTTAACACTGGCTCCACCCCTAAACCCAATCTTAACACCGGCTCCACCCTTAAACCCAATCTTAACACTAGCTCCACCCCTAAATCCAATATTAACACTAGCTCCACCTTTAAACCTAATCTCAACACTAGCTCCACCCCTAAACCCAATCTTAACACTAGCTCCACCCCTAAACTCAATCTTAACACTAACTCCACCCCTAAACCCAATATTAACACTAGCTCCACCTTTAAACCTAATCTCAACACTAGCTCCACCCCTAAACCCAATCTAGCTCCACCCCTAAACCCAATCTTAACACTAACTCCACCCTAAACCCAATCTTAACACTAACTCCACCCCTAAACCCAATATTAACACTAGCTCCAAACCTAATCTCAACACTAGCTCTACCCCTAAACCCAATCTTAACACTAACTCCACCCTTAAACCCAATATTAACACTAACTCCACCCTTAAACCCAATATTAACACCGGCTCCACCCTTAAACCCAATCTTAACACTGGCTCCACCCCTAAACCTAATCTTAACAGTAGCTCCACCCCTAAACCTAATCTTAATACTAGCTCCACCCCTAAACCCAATCTTAACACTAACTCCACTCTTAAACCCAATATTAACACGGGCTCCACCCTTAAACCCAATCTTAACACTGGCTCCACCCCTAAACCTAATCTTAACAGTAGCTCCACCCCTAAACCTAATCTTAATACTAGCTCCACCCCTAAACCCAATCTTAACACTAGCTCCACCCCTAAACCCAATCTTAACACTGGCTCCACCCCTAAACCTAATCTTAATACTAGCTCCACCCCTAAACCCAATCTTAACACTAGCTCCACCCCTAAACCTAATCTTAACACTAGCTCCACCCCTAAACCTAATCTTAATACTAGCTCCACCCCTAAACCCAATCTTAACACTAGCTCCACCCCTAAACCCAATCTTAACACTGGCTCCACCCCTAAACCCAATCTTAACACCGGCTCCACCCTTAAACCCAATCTTAACACTGGCTCCACCCCTAAACCTAATCTTAACACTAGCTCCACCCCTAAACCTAATCTTAACACTAGCTCCAAACCTAATCTCAACACTAGCTCCACCCCTAAACCCAATCTTAACACTAACTCCACCCTTAAACCCAATATTAACACCGGCTCCACCCTTAAACCCAATCTTAACACTGGCTCCACCCCTAAACCTAATCTTAACACTAGCTCCACCCCTAAACCTAATCTTAATACTAGCTCCACCCCTAAACCCAATCTTAACACTAGCTCCACCCCTAAACCCAATCTTAACACTGGCTCCACCCCTAAACCCAATCTTAACACTAGCTCCACCCCTAAACCCAATCTTAACACTAACTCCACCCCAAACCCAATCTTAACACTAGCTCCACCCCTAAACCCAATATTAACACTAGCTCCACCCCTAAACCCAATCTTAATACTAGCTCCACCCCTAAACCCAATATTAACACTAGCTCCACCCCTAAACCTAATCTTAACACTGGCTCCACCCCTAAACCCAATCTTAACACTAGCTCCACCCCTAAACCCAATCTTAACACTAGCTCCACCCCTAAACCCAATCTCAACACTAGCTCCACCCCTAAACCCAGTCAAGTGCTAACTTTTTATAAAAGTGGTATAAATTATGTTTTTTTTCTTAACATTAAAATTGCTACCATATTTTTTTGGTCACCAGAGTGTGTGTGTGTGTGTGTGTGAGTGTGTGTGTGTGTGCGTGTTCCCTCAGAGCCATTGACATGCAGCTCAAAGGACTTTGTGTGTGCTAACGGAGACTGTGTGTCTGCACGCTTCCGCTGTGACGGAGACTTTGACTGCACCGACAACTCTGACGAGGTGTGTGAGAGCTGCCATGTGATTGGCTAGCTTCAGCTGTGTTTTCGGAATCTGATTATTTGATATGACATCTTGATATGTGATATGTGGTTGGTGTGTGTGTGTGTGTGTGTGTGTGTGTGTAGAGGGGCTGCGAGAGTCGCTGTGCTGATGGTCAGTATCAGTGTGAGAATCGGCTGTGTATCTCTGTTAAGTGGGTGTGTGACGGACAAGAAGACTGTAAGAACGGAGAGGACGAACTCAACTGCAAACCAGCAAACACGGCCATGACTGGTACACACACACACACACACACACACACATACACACACAGCACAAAAGAAATGAATCCGATATCAGCGCATGTCTTCACCCGGATTATATCCTGATAATCAGATTACTCAGCACATACACACTGTTAATCTGATGTGGTTTGTTTTTCTACATTTGTACACTAACTAGTAGAGAAGTAAAGAAAACCATGCATGAGACAGAGGGACATCCAGAGCGATTAGTGAGTGTTTATCAGCACCCCTCTGCTACTCTGTCGATGGACTCATTTACTTACAAGCTGTTTTATTGCTTAATTTAAGTGGAGTGTGACCCAGTCTGCTAAAAGGAAAACCGACAACGCCAGACGATCACGATCACACAGAGGTTCACTTCCTGCGCACGTGCATGAAACGGACGCGCGATTCAATAGACAATCCACATACCTGAGATTTAGCTGAGATTTTCTCATGTCTGTGTAACTAACTCGTTAGCTTTAGAAGTAAGTATATACTGTACAGCTACCACTGTTGGACAGGCCACGCCCACAAAAGAGACACGAGCGACTCGTCCCCTGATAGTGTGAACGTAGAGTTAGAAGCAAAAGGTTTCACAAAAGTTTCACACCTGTCATTCTGGTTCCTGTGTGTGTGTGTGTGTGTGTGTGTGTGTGTGTGTGTGTGTAGCCGGAGCGTCCTGCAGTAAGAGTGAGTATGTGTGTGCAGGAGGAGGCTGTGTGTCGGCGACGTCACGATGTAATGGGAAGAACGACTGTACAGATGGGTCCGATGAAGTCAGTAATACACAAACACACACACACACACACACACACACACACACATTAACCTCAGTGGTATAATTACTGCTCTCCACATTAAGCTGCTGTAATAGATGTGATTAAACCAGCACACATTTGAATATTAAAGGCAATTTTGAACAGAGATTAAAGGTCAAAGTGGAAAAGGTCATTAATTTGACTGGGGTGTGTGTGTGCGCGTGCAGGTGGACTGCTCTCGGGAGTGTAATCAGGACGAGTTTGTGTGTCGTAACCACGCTCACTGCGTTCCTGCTGTCTGGCGATGTGACGGTGTTTTCGACTGTTTGGACCACAGCGATGAAGAAAACTGTACTCATGGTGTGTTTACAGTCACGTGACCTGTGACATCATCACTTTCACTGACTCATGGGTAAAAACACATTATCTCCTGATGACGATCCTGAACGTAGAGCTTGGATCACAGTGGATTCACATTCTTCAAGCCAAAGCGTCTCTTTAATTATTAAAACCTTTTATTATTATTATTATTATTATTATTATTATTATTATTATTATTATTATCTGAAATTAGAATAAGTGTACATTCGGGTAATTTGTTGGTTGATCAAAAAGTACAATCACAGCCTAAACTGAATAAGAAATAAAATTACAGCTGGATCTGTAAATAAACTAACAGTCTAAAGATCTCCAAAAATATCTTAGTTTTTATTTTTATTTTTTTTATTTCTTCCGCTTTTTCCCCTGACTGTGTAAAGGCACTGGACACCTCGTCTGTTTATTTTTCATTTCATGAAATGTTTTAAGTTGACTACTGTATTTCTCCTGCACGTGTTATTGTAAGTACAGGTATTCTAGACGTCCGGTTTTATTATTATTATTATTATTATTATTATTATTATTATTATTATTATTATTATTATTGGAGTGAGTACTGTACACAGAGCTGATATGTTCCCAGTGTTTCTGCTTTAAATGATTAAAGAACACTCAGGCGTGTAAATTTGAAGGGGGAAGGGGGGAGGTCCACATCGACAGAGTCATGTGCTAGTTAGCGAAATGTCTCTAATTTCACAGGAAACCAACAGA
>NC_030442.2:4652500-4655000 GCF_001660625.3 Ictalurus punctatus | reverse complement strand
AGAGACAGATGGAAAGACCACGCAAGAGTGAAGTACAGATAGAGCAGCAGTGATTAGTTAAATATAACTAAAGACAGACAGGAAGACAGACAGTTGCACAGATATGCAGACAGACAGGAAGACAGATAGGCTGAAGAGCAGTTAGACAGACAGCGAGACAGAAGCAGAGCTGGGCCATGTAGGAGCACAGACAGAAGCAGTGATTAATAAATATAAATAACTAATGTGCAGCAGTAAAGTGTGTGTGTTTCGGGCAGCTGTGTGATTAGGCGTGATCTTCCTGCAGGCGTGTCTCAGCCGTTCCGTATCGATGTGTTCGAGGATTACGTGTACGCCACGGCGCTGAATCACCGCGTGTTCCGCGTGCACAAATACGGCCGACAGCGCGCCGTCACACTCCAGCTGCCTGTGCAGAGAGCCTCCAGTGTGCTGGTGTTTCACCGATATAAACAACAGGAGGGTGAGACACCTCGGGATAACTCATTACTCTGTTTACATAGGGGAGGGTGAGACACCTCGGGATAACTCATTACCCTGTTTACATAGGGGAGGGTGAGACACCTCGGGATAACTCATTACCCTGTTTACATAGGGGAGGGTGAGACACCTCGGGATAACTCATTACTCTGTTTACATAGGGGAGGGTGAGACACCTCGGGATAACTCATTACCCTGTTTACATAGGGGAGGGTGAGACACCTCGGGATAACTCATTACCCTGTTTACATAGGGGAGGGTGAGACACCTCGGGATAACTCATTACTCTGTTTACATAGGGGAGGGTGAGACACCTCGGGATAAATCATTACACTGTTTACATAGGGGAGGGTGAGACACCTCGGGATAACTCATTACTCTGTTTACATAGGGGAGGGTGAGACACCTCGGGATAACTCATTACTCTGTTTACATAGGGGAGGGTGAGACACCTCGGGATAACTCATTACCCTGTTTACATAGGGGAGGGTGAGACACCTCGGGATAACTCATTACACTGTTTACATAGGGGAGGGTGAGACACCTCGGGATAACTCATTACCCTGTTTACATAGGGGAGGGTGAGACACCTCGGGATAACTCATTACCCTGTTTACATAGGGGAGGGTGAGACACCTCGGGATAACTCATTACCCTGTTTACATAGGGGAGGGTGAGACACCTCGGGATAACTCATTACTCTGTTTACATAGGGGAGGGTGAGACACCTCGGGATAACTCATTACCCTGTTTACATAGGGGAGGGTGAGACACCTCGGGATAACTCATTACTCTGTTTACATAGGGGAGGGTGAGACACCTCGGGATAACTCATTACTCTGTTTACATAGGGGAGGGTGAGACACCTCGGGATAACTCATTACTCTGTTTACATAGGGGAGGGTGAGACACCTCGGGATAAATCATTACACTGTTTACATAGGGGAGGGTGAGACACCTCGGGATAACTCATTACCCTGTTTACATAGGGGAGGGTGAGACACCTCTGGATAATTCATTACTCTGTTTACATAGGGGAGGGTGAGACACCTCGGGATAACTCATTACCCTGTTTACATAGGGGAGGGTGAGACACCTCTGGATAATTCATTACTCTGTTTACATAGGGGAGGGTGAGACACCTCGGGATAACTCATTACCCTGTTTACATAGGGGAGGGTGAGACACCTCGGGATAACTCATTACCCTGTTTACATAGGGGAGGGTGAGACACCTCGGGATAACTCATTACTCTGTTTACATAGGGGAGGGTGAGACACCTCGGGATAACTCATTACCCTGTTTACATAGGGGAGGGTGAGACACCTCGGGATAACTCATTACACTGTTTACATAGGGGAGGGTGAGACACCTCGGGATAACTCATTACCCTGTTTACATAGGGGAGGGTGAGACACCTCGGGATAACTCATTACCCTGTTTACATAGGGGAGGGTGAGACACCTCGGGATAACTCATTACCCTGTTTACATAGGGGAGGGTGAGACACCTCGGGATAACTCATTACTCTGTTTACATAGGGGAGGGTGAGACACCTCGGGATAACTCATTACCCTGTTTACATAGGGGAGGGTGAGACACCTCGGGATAACTCATTACTCTGTTTACATAGGGGAGGGTGAGACACCTCGGGATAACTCATTACTCTGTTTACATAGGGGAGGGTGAGACACCTCGGGATAACTCATTACTCTGTTTACATAGGGGAGGGTGAGACACCTCGGGATAAATCATTACACTGTTTACATAGGGGAGGGTGAGACACCTCGGGATAACTCATTACCCTGTTTACATAGGGGAGGGTGAGACACCTCTGGATAATTCATTACTCTGTTTACATAGGGGAGGGTGAGACACCTCGGGATAACTCATTACCCTGTTTACATAGGGGAGGGTGAGACACCTCTGGATAATTCATTACTCTGTTTACATAGGGGAGGGTGAGACACCTCGGGATAACTCATTACACTGTTTACATAGGGGAGGGTGAGACACCTCGGGA
>NC_030442.2:4610000-4647500 GCF_001660625.3 Ictalurus punctatus | reverse complement strand
GTAATAATTTATTTTTAATAGTTCACTTTACTGGAGTTGCTCTTTATCTGTGGCTGAATACAAATTAGCATTCTTTATGTATGACATTATGTAGGACCTAGAACATGATTGTCATACCCTGTAATATCAGTTATATATATATATATGTATATACGTATATACATAGTGTGTTTGTGTGTATGCGCGTGTGATATGAACACGTACACTGTAGCTACTGCTGATGTTCATGCTGTATGTAGTATTATCATTAACACTAACATTATACACACTCATTAACACTCACCTGCTCAAATACTACATGTTTATCTAATTATATTTAGTGTGTGCATGTATGTGATTTTCAAGTTATATTGTTCTACATGTTGATAGAGTAGATATGAAATAATTGTTCATATAATGTTTATATATATATATATATATGTGTGTGTGTGTGTGTGTCTGCAGCTGCACTAGTGGAAAGATTGCGTCCAGTTGTCATGTGTGTGACGGTTATTGCTATAATGGAGGAACCTGTCACCTCGACTCCGAGACGTCTCTACCCTTCTGCCAGTGAGTCTGTCCGTCTGTCTTTCAGTCAGTCACTGACAGCACAATATAACAAACACACACGGAACGCACACATCAGTCGCGTCCCATTCTGATCAGCCTCCTTTGACATTGGACAGAAATGTAAAAAATGGCCTTGTTGAATGACGTGATGAGGTTCTTCAGTGTCATTATACAGGATTTTTGGATGTCAGGTTACCCAAGGACAGATCCCCAACTAGTGCAGCTATTTTACTGCCTCTCAACACAACTCGTGTTCAAGTGTTCACGCCACAACACAGCCAGGTCGCTAATCTACATACGTTCTTTACATAAGCTGTGATGCAGAGTTAGATTAGCCGGTAAATTTAACTTCTGCCATTGAACGCACTTATGTTTGTAAATGACACCCTGGGTGATTCGCTTAAACTTGTAAATGACTCCCTGGGTGATTCGCTTATACTTGTAAATGACTCCTTGGGTGATTTGCTTACACTTGTAAATGACTCCCTGGGTGATTCGCTTACACTTGTAAATGACTCCCTGGGTGATTCGCTTACTCTTGTAAATGACTTCTTGGGTGATTCGCTTACACTTGTAAATGACTCCTTGATTAATTGACTTGCATTTCTAATAAAAACTCGTGTTTAAGTTACCTTTGTGAACAAGTCCTCGAATGATTAACACACATTTATAAACAACTCCTGAATTGATTCCCTTGGATTCATAGATGTTCCAGAAGTGATTAGTTTTCATTCATAATCGATTCCTCAAGTGATTAGCCTACATTCAAAACAAATTCTTTAAGTGATTATGTTACTTTCGTAAACAATTGCTCTAATGATTAGATTACATTCACAAACAACTCCTTCACTGATTCACTTGCATTCATAAACAATTCCTTGTGTGATTTAACTTGTGTATGAACAGCTCCTCAGGTGATTAGCTTACATCTGTGAATGGCTCTTCAAATGATTAACTTCCATTCACAGACATCTCTCTGAACAATTCACTTCCATTGGTAAACAACCCCTTGAGTGATTCACTTTTGTATGCATTTGTACAGTAAATGATCGCTTTACTGATTAACCTACATTTATAAATGACTCTTTGAGTAAATAACAAGTTCATAAATGATTCCGAGTTATATACAACACAACTCCTCAAGCGAGTCACTTGTATTCATAAATATTCATAAACGACTCTTTTATATTTGAATATTCGATTGAGATCTTGAGCAAATAATTTACAATTGTAAATGACTCCTCAAATTGATTCGTTTTGAACCAGAATGATACCTCGGGTGATTAACTTGTATTCAGAAATGACTCAATGACTGATTCACTTACATTAGTAAACAACTCTGGTGCAGTGAGCAGCTGCCTGATGAATGGGACAGTCTCTTATCTCAGAAGTGCACTAATGGTACCCAAACATGCTGCCTACCTAGGGAACCTCGTTTTGACTGGAATGCAGTGTGAATCATGACTAAGCCAGAGAAAAGCACAGAGAGAGAGAGAGAGAGAGAGAGAGAGAATAATCATTCAGCCCTAAATTGATTTTGCATGAAGATGTGTAGGCGTGTGTGTGTGTGTGTGTGTGTGTGTGTGTGTGTGTGTGTGTGTGTGTGTGTGTGTGAGGACAATGAGGGAGCCGATGGACACTCTCCTTCCCTAAAACAATGCTCTCTTTTTCTGAATCCTCATCTTGTTTCCTCTTCGTCTCTCATATATTAAACCATTCAGACTTTTCCCATATACAGAGCTGTATTTTCTATCGTCAACCTGAACATTATTAAAGAATGCATCGGTTTGTTCCTGCCTCTCTACAGTTCCATTCATCTTTTACCCTCCATGAGCTTCACTCATTCAGCAGACCACACTCACACACCTGATGCTGCGGGGGTTTTTTTTTGTCTCTTCACATTAATATTCTGTCATTTCTCCTCCTTGCTCTCCATTAAACCAAGGGTTTTCAGGAATGAGACCGTTTCCATTCGTATGCAGATGACCGGCGCTTGTTTGGCAAAGGTTAAAAGGCGTTAATGAAAAGGTGGAGAGACAGCAAAGGACCTGCCATGATTAGCATATTCACAATACGAGCTTTTCTCTCAGGTTCATCTAATCCCATCAAAGCTCCCGTTTATTTATTTATTTATTTATTTCTCGTTTCTTTTTTCTTTTGTACGCGGCCTCTTTTTCTCTGCTGCGTTTTCGGTCTTGTCGGTTTTATAGTCAGAAGACGCGGAGAGCGCTCGAATCCCTCGATACGCCCTGCATGTGTCCTGTGTTAAATGAAAGCCTCTTCGCTTTCCTCTTCGATGTGTGCGTTCTTTTTATTTTCAAGGTTCTGCGTCTCATAAAAGCAGCTTTCCACTTTTAAATGTCATTTACCGCCTCAAGGAGAAAATCCGAAAGTTGTAGGATGTGCTTTTGTGCCGTCTGCTCAACGCGGACGTCGGGCTAATGGACTGAACTTTCAGCGCGGTATGTTATCGGCGAGACAGCTCTGTGTTTCCACCATGCTTTTCACACGGTTATATATCACTGCTGGCTGACGAACACAATTATAGGCTGTAGGACTTCTCAGAAAAATACAGGTTTGTCCAAAATATGGCTCGTACCCACTGCGCAGCAGAACAGAGGTTCTAGCATTCGGAAACCTTAGCTGCTTTTCCCATCACGCACCAGTTTAGTGCTAAAGGTGAAATCATGGTTTAAATTACACCTTCGTCGGTGATACTTACTGTACACTGTTCTCTCCACGAGATTCCCAATATTTTCAGAGCAGGGCATCGGCTCTCGGCATCTCGAAAAGTTTATTAACAGGTTTGTTTGTTTGTTTTTTGGCAAGTAAGCATGATACACGATACGAGACACGCTTTGGGCGGTAAAAAGGTTTCGCTTATGAGACCACGAGCTGGTGAATAAAATCGACCGGACAAAAGGAATTAGCTGTGAAAATGTTTGTTTTTTTCCTCAGCGTCTACAGGTAATGAAAAAATGGCTCGAAGCCCGAGGAGTTTACAGTCATTCCCACGTTTTATTAACGTGGAGAGAGAGAGAGAGAGAGAAAAGACGGACTGCTGAGGGAATGACGGTTTATAGCTGCCATAACATGCTGTAGGGAGATGTAACTATAAATGGATAAAAAATAATGGTGGATTGGCAAAGATTGGAATAGGATTTGAAAAAAGAAATGTATGTTTGCAACTGAAAATATACGAGAGACTTCATATATACTTCAAATATACTTCAAGGTCTATTGTATCGGAAAAGATAAAGTGCGAGCTCTGTTAGAAATTGTAAGTTGCTGTGGTATAAAGGGAATAAAGCACGTCGGGGACGTGCTGGTAAAGGAAAATCGGCTTTGGAACGATCGCTCGTTATTCCATCGGGTATTATTTGACTGTAACAGAGTGACAGGATGCGGGTTCAGGCTGTGGACCAGCAGTTCTGACTTGCATATTAACAGCATGTGGATTTCGTGAGCTGCTCGCGATGATGTCCTGCAGCGAGGTTCCAGCTGAGTGTCTGGAACTGGTGGCAGCACGGAGGGCTTTCTCTCTGCACTGCTCTGATCACGTGTTTATCGCAAACAGTGAAACACTTAGGCTTTGAAAACCGACGTCGGAGTGGACTACAAAGTGCCGGCGCTTTCCGTCCCTTCACCGTGCAGGACGCGCAGTGTGGAGGGCGTGGCCTTCTCAGGAAGTTGGACACGGTCATGATCACTTGAGAGTGAAGCGCGCTGAATGTCTGCTGTCTGTAGTGCGCTCGGTTTGGTGAAGGGTTTGATGAGATGAAGCAGGTGTGCTAAAGCAGAAAAATAAGGCATCAGTGCGTGACATTTTGAGGAAAATCGAGTGTCGCGTTCGCATCCTGAGCCACTCTCTGTCACGCGGCACTTCCTGTTTCTCCCTGCCGCAGTGAGAGTAAGTGCCCACTCACCCCAGTGTGAGAGATTGTTCCAGGTGGACTGAGTGATTTCACACTGATTTCACTCGCTCAGTGTGTGTGTGTGTGTGTGTGTGTGCTGAATGCCAAACAAACTCATACATCAAACATGTTTCTCCTCTTCAACGCATGTCCATAACTAGCTATGAGTACGCTGAGGTCCGGACCTCGGCACTTCTGGAAGGTTTCGGGGTTTTCGTTGTTGTAGGTTTTGGTTTCTGTGGGTGACGTGGGCGTGGAGTCAGCGTGACTCGCTTTCAGCTGGGTTGCGTATTGATATTCATGTGGGTTGCAGGTGTATGAGGTTTTTGGGGTTTTTTTAAGAATGTGAAGAGGCTTTGATCACATGGCTTGTATCATGTTAAAGTGGGCGTGGCTTTGAGTTTCAGTACTCAGGTGAGAAAGTGGGTGTGGTTTGTGTTTTCAGGTGCTCGGTGAACTGGACCGGCACTCAGTGTGAGAAACCTACAACCAACAACAGCAGGAGTGACATCGTCAGTGGGAGTGAGTGTCTGATCACACACACACACACACACACACACATATATCCACTCACTCATCCATCCATCCATCCTCCTACCCACGCTTCAATCCACCCACCTGTCCATCTATCCATCCATCCATCAATCAATCCATTCATTCATCCATACTCCCACCCACCCATTCACCAGTCCATCCCCACCTCCACTGATCCATCCATCCCTCTATCCACTCCTTCATCCCACCATCCATTTTTCCTCAGTGTATTATATTATATTATATTACTGTAGTGCTGTTCTCCATGTCTTTATTGTCTTTATTATACTGTAATGTCTGTCTCCACCCTACTCGCCCCTCACTGACCCCTCACTGACCCCTCACTGACCCCTAGCTGTCCTGCTGTTGGATGTTTTTACAGGACAGTTGACATTTCAGCTTGACATTTCCAGCAGTAGGATCCAGAGATGCAGCGATGACCACACTTAAATCAGCAGCAGGGCTTTCTGATATTTAGGAGAGTGATATTTAACAGCAGTACAGAGAGAGCGAGAGAGAGAGAGAGAGAGAGAGAGAGAGAGAGAGCTTTTCTGCAGTAACCTTAAAACTGTCCACGTGTCTATCACCAAGTCATCAGTGAGGGATTATCCCCTGACCCAGCACTTTAATCATCATGGACTACGTTGGACAAGAGTCCTGAACAGTAAGAAAGTAGCTTCTGAACAACGAGCAAAATCGATATCAATCTAGTGAAGGAGCGAGCGGTCTGTGGCAGAGACGGCAGTTTACTGAGTAATGAGCTGAGAGACTGTCTGTAGCGTGAGAATATTCAGAACTTACAGCTTCATTTATCCTGGAGAAATTAACTGTAGTGAACGATCCTGTGTGCAGCTACGCCACAGACCAGCAACACTGGCTTTAACAAGATATTCAATACTCACAGTTCAGGCGTAACTACAGACTGAAGCGATATCCAGAAGTTACGTGAGCGTTACACACGTGGGGCGGAGCTTGCCTAAAACAGGGGCGTGTCTCAGTTACACTCCATTCCCATCTTAAGCGCATGTTCTTGCGTGATATCGCCTCGGGTGATGAGCGCCGTTATGTCCAGCGCCACCGTCTAACAGTTTGATCTAACCACAATATGTCATGCTGAAATTTATGTTCTGGCTGTAAACACACACACACACACACACACACACACACACACACACACACACATACACCATGGAACAGTTCTGTTCTGTTAGACGCTCAACACGATGAACGCCTCACAATCTGTAACACACTGGCCTCCTTTATCACATCATCTTTTATTATGCCTCAGGAGGACGTCTGATGATGTCCAAGTTTTTAACTTTTTCTCCTGTGTGTGTGTGTGTGTGTGTGTCAGGGAGCATCGGCATCATAGTCCCTCTGGTTCTGCTGGTGTTAATCGTCGCCACAATAACAGTGGGCCTCTTCATCTGTAAACGGCACCAAAGGTCAGAGTTTAAAACACCAACAACGAATAAAGCACACACACAAAATAATGCAGCGTGCGTCTGAGATAAACCGCTCCCTCACCTGCTGCTCTGTCAGACCTGTCTTCTGAAGTGGATTATTTTCCTAAAACAGCGCGGGCTGGAGCGTGTTGTCCCGCTTGCCGACGATTCTAAAGTTTCATTTATGAAAGAATGACACGTGGCCTGTTTTCAGGGTTTGGAGTTCGATTTGCTGTAGCGGAACGTCCGAGAGGCGAGTCAGTTCCCGTTCTCACTCACGTTATAGCAGCGATACGTCACAGTCGTTCTTCACCACGCTTTCTTTCTCACGCTAAATAAATAAATTGATGAATCCTTCCATAAATGTTACATAAACGTCTGCTAACGAAAAAAAACCAACAACTTCATCACATCAAAGATTACAGGTTTTCATAAAATTTTTAATGAAAGTTTTGGATTAAGAGGCGCGTCGGCTGTACGAGTCCACGTGAACGAGCTAATATAAACCTGTTAATATATGAAGGAGTTCATATAAACCTGCCGTTCACGTTACAGCCGGAGCTGTGGTCCGAGACACGCTGTTATACAAACACAACGCGCACCTTGCGACCAATCAGAACGGAGAATCCGAGCACGGCGTGATGATTATTAAACGTTCTGTCTAAGGCGCGTCGGGATGCGCGCTTGTATTTTTGTCCATCGTTAATGCGATTCCTCGTCGCCGAGTGCTGATGCACGGGTGTGTGTTCTGTCGTGCGTTGTGTATTTAATGCAGTGGTGTGTGTGTGTTTCGTGAGTTGTTTATGCCGTGTGTTCAGGGGGAAGCGTGTTCAGAGGCAGCCGATGGCTAACGGAGGCCTGAACGTGGAGATCGGAAACCCATCGTACAACATGTATGAACTGGAACACGACAGTCACGTGGACGTGGGAGAAATCCTGCACCCCAACTTCACCCTGCACCCCCACAAGGTCACACGTTATTATAATCATCATCGTAACGATCCTTCATACCGCAGCCTGAAGTGTTTACAGAAGTGCATTTAATGTTTTGGGATTTTCTATCAACTTTTCACAGTTTAAACAGTTCCAGATTAACGTGTGTGTGTGTGTGTGTGTGTGTGTGTGTGTGTGAGTGTGTGTCACACCAATCAGCTTCCCTGCACATTAGAATCCTAACGTAATCTTA
Organism: Ictalurus punctatus; assembly: GCF_001660625.3. Classification (NCBI taxonomy): domain Eukaryota; kingdom Metazoa; phylum Chordata; class Actinopteri; order Siluriformes; family Ictaluridae; genus Ictalurus; species Ictalurus punctatus. The sequence goes on along the minus strand of NC_030442.2, from coordinate 4,639,872 downwards.
GCCTTTATACCATTTCCTACATCATGATTCTCATAGGAACAAATACAATGTTTATCACATAATTATAAATAATTCTAATGATTATAACAATAACTGAAGGTTATGTGACAGAACAGCGAGCTACAGTGACACAGAATATTGGATATCATGTTCTACCCCCTTGTCTGTGTGGGTTCCCTCAGGGTTTCGGCTTCGTCCCGACACTTAAAAACATGTAGGTGGCTGGATTGGCTGCAATAAATTACCCCTAGGTGTGTGTGTGTGTGTGTGTGTGTGTGTGTGTGTGTGTGTGTGTGTGTGTGTGTGTGTGTGCGCATGGTGCACTGCGACGTACTGGCGTCTCATCCAGGGAATATTCAGCCTCGTGCTTAGTATTTCCAGGATAGACTTCAGATCCACTACCACCCTGACCAGAATAATAACACTCTTATTGAACACGAATGAATGAGTGAATCTCTCTCTCTCTCTCTCTCTCTCTCTCTCTCTCTCTCTCTCTCTCTCTCTCTCTCTGTACACACCACCTGTAGGGCTGGTGTGTGAGGTCGAGTGAACCTCGACTTGAACCCACTCACACTCTGCCATCACAAACTCTCCCTGTGCACCCTGTCCCCAAGTCTTTCATTCCAGGACAGGTGAGCTCTCTCTCTCTCTCTCTCTCTCTCTCTCTCTCTCTCTCTCTCTCTCTCTCTCTCTCGCTCCCCTTTTCACACTTTTCTTTATCACTTTTTCCACATTTCACTCCTTTTATCTCCCACAGCATCGGTCTCAGTTCATTCTGCTTGCTCTCCCAGATTACTGGCTTCATTACAGCAGTTTGTTGCAGCTTGTGGCCTGTCCTATTACCAATGTAATCACGTATTTATTTGCATGTTTATTTATTTTCTTTCTTCCTTTCCGTATTTGCATCCCGTATATATATCTAGTGCCTTTCTAACACCCAGGGCTGGTTTACAAAGCGTATAACTTTACATAAACATCCCAGATCCATTTAGTTAACAGCAGACTACAGATAAGTATAAGTTACACACAGTGTCCAGATATTTATGAAGTTTGGCTCTTTGATAAGGCTGTAGGAGGCGAGAACATTTTGTCTAAGACACATCCGAATCTAAATATCAGATTAATAACACGTGTTAAAACCTGATCAACCCCCAGTGCTTGTTTTCACTGGGATTCTCCAAACACAGAACCCCAGAACCACTATCTAACACTCTGATTCTGTTTGGGGGGGGGGGGGGGGGGGGGGGAAGTTACATCCATAATATTATGGCTCAAAATGACTCCCAGAGTTTAAATACACACAAAGAAGAGCTTGAAACAGCCGACCTTTATTACGGTTTGTCCGAGACTACAATAGGAAGAAATATTTGCATAGTTCATGACCCCAAATGAGGAAAAGTGAAAGAATTTCAAAGAGAAGAGGAGAGATTAGCCAGAGTTCCCGACGTCTCAAATGTGGAAACTGCTCAGATTGACCCGTAACATAATAGGAGGGTTAATAGCCATTTAAGCCACGTTTAAAATATAAACTTATCTGCCGGGTTAAGAAAATCAAGATTAGAGAATGGCTGCAAGAAAAATACCCAGTTATACAGCATCATCATCATCATCATCATCTTCGAGGAATTAATGACCGTGCGCTCTTTAAAAGAAGTGTTATTTCAGGGATCATCGAAGAAGTAACTAAGGGTTCTTCACCTCTTTAACAGATTCTACTTGAGTAAGGAATCTGTCGGAGGACAGATTTTCTCTGAAGGACAGCTGGAGAACCCTTAAAGGATCTAAAGTCTGCTTTATTGCTCTTTATGAGGCATTATTAGAGGTTATAAAGCTATCTTAGGATTGTGGTGTTCGGACAGATCATTGAACTGAACAGAAATAATGATTTGGGGGCATCACCCCTCCGCCCCAATCCCCCCCGATTCCCTCAACCCTCATTTCATTTCCATGGAATTTCTTTTATTTTCGTGGATTTTAGTTTGGATTCGTCCTTTCATTCATGCATGCCTTCATTCAGTGGTGCACTGCGAGTCGGTCCATCACAGCGTGTAAATAACCGGGTAAGTCCGTTTCCATACACTTGCTTTAACGAGCTCAGAGTTTATTGTATAATGTGTTGCTGCGAGTCCAGTATTAACAGTGAGCGCTGTGTTGTGTTCGCAGGCGGTGAACTACTCCAGCAGAGCGCGCACGGACGAGCGTCAGAGCCATAAACCCGTCGTTAGACTGAGCGAGAGGAGAGACGTTTATCCCAAAAGACTGGAGGGGGCGATACGCGAAACTGCCGCCTGAGAGCTAGCTTTTACACAAATCCTGCTTATTTTTTACCTATAGACTTTACACGAGAGACTTTTTATATACCTGATCAGGTGGCCATTGGCTTCGTTATACCAGTGCCATATTTACGTTTGGACTTTGTTTGTTTATGAATGAAACGTTCGCTGAGCCGCTCACGTCCATGTTATATAGGTTTTCATTTAAAGACACGTACACACTAGATATGATATAATCGCGTCTAATGCGCACACATATTGTAGAACGTTTGACATGAAAGCACCGTTCCATCACGCCTGAGCCACCGAGTCTTTTCCCACATCTCATCTTCACCCTCGTCCGCTGAACGGAATTCTGGGATTTCTTTCTCCGCGCCGCTCCTTCAGATTGATCCACCGGGACGAAACATGACGCTGAAGGACGTTGCCCACGTCGACTCTTTCTCCTCCTGAACTGTTCACAGTCACGTTATCGCGTGTGTGTTTCCAACCTCATGATAAGGTGTAGGAGCGATTAGCGGCACATGCCTCATGACGTATACTAGGTGCGTATTTACCAAATAATATGTCGATTTTATTTTTGATATTTCTGAGCTGCTGTGCAAACGTGATTCTGTAAGTCACTAGTCCTGATCACGTCTGTTCCAGTTGCTTTGAACTCGGATCATTTTTTAAATATTTATTTGTCCTTATTAATAATTTATTCAGGTGATTGATGTGGAAATGTTTTATGGTTTCGTTTTGGGTTGAAATGCATTAAATGATCTGTTACACCAAATCAACTCGCGTTCAGTGATGCTTCATTCCAGATCTTCTTTCGTGCGTGGACAAGTTTATCAGCGAGACCCACCTGCCCAGAAACATCTAACGGACTCTGTTCAAATACTATAATGTATATGGAGAGCTACTCAGGTGCATTAATACAGACTAAGGGACATTAGTCCAGAGAATAAGCTATTTCACATAACCGATGTCTTACATTTAGTCCACAAGACACAATAACATCGATTCTTAATACTGTGTGTCGTTACCTGGACGTGGAGTTGTTCACGTTCTTCATGAAAAATCCTCCAGGTCCTGCACGTTCTTTGCTTTTCCGGCATCTTCTGCATATTCAAACGTATGATGTGTTGAGATCCATCTTTCACACTGAAGACCACTGAGGGACTCGAACACAACTATCACAAAAGGTGCGGACATTCACTGACGCCCCACAGGGCAACAGGGTACGTTACGAGCCAGGGGGGTGTAAACTTTTGAACAGGGTGATCTGTGTAAATTGTCATTATTAGCGGTTTGGTTGAGCGTGTTCTGTAGGTTAACGCTAAGACGGCGGTTTATAGAACATCATGGTGGTCTCCATGTTCAAACCCGTCTGCTGTGATTGCAGCTTTGAGCGGAGACTCAACACTACAGGAGCGGCGTCTGCTCGGTGTTGTTCCGCTGTGTCCCACATGGGGCTCTTGTGGTGATTTGGTTCTCATTGCTGCGATTTAGGGTTTGTAGGATGTTCAGAAGAACCCTCTGTGAGCCTTGAGCGATGAAATGAGATGAGAGTCACAGGATTCGCTGAGATCCGCGAGCATCGTGATGAACAATAACTCTCATAACAGGGGAAAGCTTCTACTTAAATAGAATAAATAAGTTTGATTCATGAGTAAAGCACGTCGCGGTGAACTTCCATTGTGTAGAGGCTGTAAATGTGAGGGTTAAAGCTTCTGTAGGAAACGTCTCATCCACAAACTGCACAACATTTATAATCCAGGAGGGGAATAATACTGAGGAAATGATGTTTATGAACTGCTGTGTGAATATTTAAAACCTCTCGGTTTATTCGTGAAGCGCTCTGCGATGTAGTGAATTCTCGAGTTCTCGTATTATTTCCCAGCTGTGTGTGTGGTGGTGTTGTGGTCTCTTTGTTTGTTTAGGACTTCGATGATGAAATGGCGTGCAGATGGTGCAGTCTGGAATTCGTCTCGAAAGCGGCGCTACGCGTAGAAAATAGGGTTCTTTAAGGGTGTAGTGGATAATTAAGGTGAGACAATTCTGGTGAGAATGACTCCTTTTTAAATGTTTAGTGCAGTAATTACACACACCCTCACTGCTCACTGTCTATATTTAACAAGCACAATAACAAGTAAAAAAACCGCTCATGCATCAGGATTAATTATATAGCGGAATTACGTTAAATAACCATCAGTGTAACCAAAATAATGCATTCATTAAATTATGGCACATTTAACTAATAAGTACAAAAAAATGAAATAGATCAAAAGGTAAACCAATAAATGTATGAATAATAATGTAATGCTTTGAAATAGAATACATTATTGTGCTAGTGAGTACTGTGTGGAAATGAGTCATTTAAATCAGGGGTTCTCAACCTTCTGCAATCTGTTTTTGATTGATATATATATATATATTTACTTATATTGTGGCACATTAACGTTACATCTCTAAAAAAATTAAATAATACAATTTTTTTTTTTTTTTTTTTTAAAACCCTAAACTTCAACTGTGCTAGTAAATTGTTGTAATTAGGAGCACAAGTGCTCCTGAAAGAAGTTGTCTTGCGTCTCTCGTCCTGTAAACGCTGTTGAAGATTTGTACGTGAGCAGGAGTGTAGCACAACATGGAGGTGAAAGCAGCGGTCTGTTTATTTAAATGTGTATCGTCCCTAAAAATCAATGAATAATCGTGATAAATAATCGAGATCTCAATACTGATCAAAATAATCGGGATGATCATTTTGGCCATGCTCGTGCTATAACTAGAACTTTGAACGAGAGAGCTCGGCTGTAATAACGTGGACTGTTTTCCATGTAAAACATGTTGCACTACATTCGTCTTGCGTTCTTAAAATATTCACATACCGATGATGTAAACTGGGACGAAGGGCGCGTCTCGTCATCCACGACGCCGTTCAATCTCCGGCTCTCAGCCCCCCCTCACTGAACGGTCGCAGAGAGAGGTGAGTGCAGCGGGAAAGCAGGACCTCGTGCTTGCAGGACAGAACTGCTGATATTTGGGAAGTCATAAGGTTTGTCCAAAAAGTCACTAGGCGATTTTTTTGCAAAAAAAAAAAAGGCACTAAAGGGGTCTAAAAAGTGTCTAATTTGGGAACACTGGTCTGCACTGACAGCGAGATAAATGGCAGCTAAGCTCAACCTCTCCCCAGCAAAAAGAAAATACAGAGGGAGAGAGAACGGAGCTTTTCAGTTCATGCACATCCTATTCGAAAAGCAATAAAACACACGGAGGACGCAAATGATGCGATGTCTGTGGATTCTACAATTCACACCCTTCCGATCTCTCTGCGCCCCCCGGGTTGAGAACCACTGATTTAAATAAAATATTTCATTTATATATATATATATACTATTTGTGCACTTTTTATTTATTTATTTATTTATAGTTTTTTGGTAAGTACACACTCAACAAAAAAGGAAAACTAAACTGGAATGTTGCAGTGACTGTGCTGGAAATCCTTAATGTGATCTTTTCTACTGTTATACATATATATATATATATTGTTTGTTTGTTTGTTTGTTTGTTTGTTTAATGTGAAACTATAATGAACGGAATAAAGGATTTGATGTATGTAATTAGTTTAAACAGAGTTGACAGAGCACTGGTAAACACACACACCCTCCCAGCTAACAGATACACATAAACGGATACAAGTTTTATCCTTAAGACTTCCGCACCAGTGACGTCGCTATTATTATTATTATTATTATTATTATTATTATTATTATTATTATTATTTACAGTCGAATCCGTACGAGACGTTCTTTTAAAAGCAGAAAGAATAAAGATAAAGATGAATGTAGTGGCTCCATGCTACTACATTCATACTCTTCTCTTTTATTCTTCCCCCACAATAGAAAAGTCTCTCAGCGGGTTCGTCTTACTGTGGGTTTCTTTTTTCTGTGAGACAACAGACGAGTGCTTATCGCTCTATCTCTCTCTATCTCTTTCTGTCTCTCTCTATCTCTTTCTGTCTCTATCTCTCTCTATCTCTCTCTATCTCTTTCTGTCTCTCTCTATCTGTCTCTATCTCTCTCTATCTCTTTCTGTCTCTCTCTATCTCTTTCTGTCTCTATCTCTCTCTATCTCTTTCTGTCTCTCTCTATCTCTCTCTATCTCTCTCTATCTCTTTCTGTCTCTCTCTATCTCTCTCTATCTCTTTCTATCTCTCTCTATCTCTCTCTATCTCTTTCTGTCTCTCTCTATCTCTTTCTGTCTCTCTCTATCTCTCTCTATCTCTCTCTATCTCTTTCTGTCTCTCTCTATCTCTCTCTATCTCTTTCTGTCTCTCTCTATCTCTTTCTGTCTCTCTCTATCTCTCTCTATCTCTCTCTATCTCTTTCTGTCTCTCTCTATCTGTCTCTATCTCTCTCTATCTCTCTCTATCTCTTTCTGTCTCTCTCTATCTCTCTCTATCTCTCTATCTCTTTCTGTCTCTCTCTATCTGTCTCTATCTCTCTCTATCTCTTTCTGTCTCTCTCTATCTCTCTCTATCTCTCTCTATCTCTTTCTGTCTCTCTCTATCTGTCTCTATCTCTCTCTATCTCTCTCTATCTCTTTCTGTCTCTCTCTATCTCTCTCTATCTCTCTATCTCTTTCTGTCTCTCTCTATCTGTCTCTATCTCTCTCTATCTCTTTCTGTCTCTCTCTATCTCTCTCTATCTCTCTCTATCTCTTTCTGTCTCTCTCTATCTCTTTCTGTCTCTCTCTATCTCTCTCTATCTCTCTCTATCTCTTTCTGTCTCTCTCTATCTCTTTCTGTCTCTCTCTATCTGTCTCTATCTCTCTCTATCTCTTTCTGTCTCTCTCTATCTCTCTCTATCTCTCTCTATCTCTTTCTGTCTCTCTCTATCTCTCTCTATCTCTTTCTGTCTCTCTCTATCTCTTTCTGTCTCTCTCTATCTCTCTCTATCTCTTTCTGTCTCTCTCTATCTCTCTCTATCTCTCTCTATCTCTTTCTGTCTCTCTGTCTCTCTCTATCTCTCTCTATCTGTCTCTGTCTCTATCTGTCTCTATCTCTCTCTATCTCTTTCTGTCTCTCTCTATCTCTCTCTATCTCTCTCTATCTCTCTCTATCATCTCTTTCTGTCTCTCTGTCTCTCTCTATCTCTCTCTATCTGTCTCTATCTCTCTCTATCTCTTTCTGTTTCTCTCTATCTGTCTCTATCTCTCTCTATCTGTCTCTATCTCTCTCTATCTCTTTCTGTCTCTCTCTATCTGTCTCTGTCTCTATCTGTCTCTATCTCTCTCTATCTCTTTCTGTCTCTCTCTATCTCTCTCTATCTCTCTCTATCTGTCTCTGTCTCTTTCTGTCTCTCTCTATCTGTCTCTATCTCTATCGCTCTCTATCTCTTTCTGTCTCTCTCTATCTGTCTCTCTCTCTCTCTATCTGTCTCTATCTCTATTTCTTTCTATCTCTCTCTATCTGTCTCTATCTCTCTCTATCTCTATTTCTTTCTATCTCTCTCTATCTGTCTCTCTCTATCTGTCTCTCTCTCTATCTCTTTCTATCTCTCTCTATCTGTCTCTATCTCTCTCTATCGCTCTCTATCTGTCTCTATCTCTCTCTATCTCTCTCTATCTCTCTCTATCTCTCTCTATCTCTCTCTATCTGTCTCTCTCTATCTGTCTCTCTCTCTCTATCTCTTTCTATCTCTCTCTATCTCTCTCTATCTCTCTCTATCTGTCTCTATCTCTCTCTATCTGTCTCTATCTCTCTCTATCGCTCTCTATCTGTCTCTATCTCTCTCTATCTCTCTCTATCTCTCTCTATCTTTCTCTCTCTCTCTCTATCTGTCTCTATCTGTCTCTATCTCTCTCTATCTGTCTCTATCTCTCTCTATCTCTCTATCTGTCTGTATCTCTCTATCTGTCTGTATCTCTCTATCTGTCTCTATGTCTCTCTGTCTGTCTCTATCTCTCTCTATCTCTATCTCTTTCTATCTCTCTCTATCTGTCTCTATCTCTCTCTATTGCTCTCTATCTGTCTCTATCTCACTATCTGTCTCTGTGTCTATCTCTCTCTATCTGTCTATCTGTCTCTATCTGTCTCTATCTGTCTCTATCTCTCTCTATCTCTCTCTATCTCTCTCTATCTGTCTCTATCTCTCTCTATCTGTCTCTATCTGTCTCTATCTGTGTCTATCTCTCTCTATCTGTGTCTATCTCTCTCTATCTCTCTCTATCTGTGTCTATCTCTCTCTATCTCTCTCTATCTGTGTCTATCTCTCTCTATCTGTGTCTATCTTTCTCTATCTCTCTCTATCTCTCTCTATCTGTCTCTATCTTTCTCTATCTCTCTCTATCTGTCTCTATCTGTCTCTATCTTTCTCTATCTCTCTCTATCTGTCTCTATCTCTCTCTAGCTCTCTCTATCTGTCTCTATCTGTCTCTATCTGTCTCTATCTGTGTCTATCTCTCTATCTGTCTCTCTCCATCTCTCTCTATCTGTCTCTGTGTCTATCTCTCTCTATCTTTCTCTATCTCTCTCTATCTCTCTCTATCTGTCTCTATCTCTCTCTAGCTCTCTCTATCTGTCTCTATCTGTCTCTATCTCTCTCTATCTGTCTCTCTCTCTATATCTTTCTATCTCTCTCTATCTGTCTCTATCTCTCTCTATTGCTCTCTATCTGTCTCTATCTCTCTATCTGTCTCTGTGTCTATCTCTCTCTATCTGTCTATCTGTCTCTATCTGTCTCTATCTCTCTCTATCTGTGTCTATCTCTCTCTATCTGTCTCTATCTGTGTCTATCTCTCTCTATCTCTCTCTATCTGTGTCTATCTCTCTCTATCTGTCTCTATCTGTGTCTATCTCTCTCTATCTCTCTCTATCTGTGTCTATCTCTCTATCTGTCTCTGTGTCTATCTCTCTCTATCTCTCTCTATCTGTGTCTATCTCTCTCTATCTGTCTCTATCTGTGTCTATCTCTCTCTATCTCTCTCTATCTGTGTCTATCTCTCTCTATCTGTCTCTATCTGTGTCTATCTCTCTCTATCTCTCTCTATCTGTGTCTATCTCTCTATCTGTCTCTGTGTCTATCTCTCTCTATCTCTCTCTATCTGTGTCTATCTCTCTCTATCTCTCTCTATCTGTGTCTATCTCTCTCTATCTGTCTCTATCTGTGTCTATCTCTCTATCTGTCTCTGTGTCTATCTCTCTCTATCTGTCTCTATCTCTCTCTATCTCTCTCTATCTGTCTCTATCTCTCTCTAGCTCTCTCTATCTCTCTCTATCTGTCTCTATCTCTCTCTATCTCTCTCTATCTGTGTCTATCTCTCTCTATCTGTGTCTATCTCTCTCTATCTGTCTCTATCTCTCTCTATCTGTCTCTATCTGTGTCTATCTCTCTCTATCTCTCTCTATCTGTGTCTATCTCTCTATCTGTCTCTCTCTATCTCTCTCTTCTGTCTCTGTGTCTATCTCTCTCTATCTGTCTCTATCTTTCTCTATCTCTCTCTATCTGTCTCTATCTGTCTCTATCTTTCTCTATCTCTCTCTATCTGTCTCTATCTGTCTCTATCTGTCTCTATCTGTGTCTATCTCTCTCTATCTGTCTCTATCTCTCTCTATCTGTCTCTGTGTCTATCTCTCTCTATCTGTCTCTATCTGTCTCTATCTTTCTCTATCTGTCTCTATCTGTCTCTATCTCTCTCTAGCTCTCTCTATCTCTCTCTATCTCTCTCTATCTGTGTCTATCTCTCTCTGTCTGTCTCTATCTGTGTCTATCTCTCTCTATCTCTCTCTATCTGTGTCTATCTCTCTATCTATCTCTCTCTATCTCTCTCTATCTGTCTCTGTGTCTATCTCTCTCTATCTGTCTCTATCTGTCTCTATCTCTCTCTATCTCTCTCTATCTGTCTCTGTGTCTATCTCTCTCTATCTCTCTCTATCTGTCTCTATCTCTCTCTATCTCTCTCTATCTGTCTCTATCTGTCTCTATCTCTCTCTATCTGTCTCTATCTTTCTCTATCTGTGTCTATCACTCTCTATCTGTCTCTCTCTATCTGTCTCTATCTGTCTCTCTCTATCTGTCTCTATCTCTCTCCATCTGTCTCTATCTCTCTCTATCTCTCTCTATCTGTCTCTATCTCTCTCTGTCTCTATCTGTCTCTATCTCTCGTAGACGTAAACGTAGACGTAATAAATCATAACGTTCCTCATATTCACGTACTAACACCACTGATTTTCTCACAGCGCTCTGTCCTCCGTCTCAGTGACTGAGCTGTGATCTGATTGGTTGGTTGGCAATCGTGCGGCGGATTCCTGTGAGATCCGATGTAAAATACACGGTGTAGCTGGAAGAAGGAATGTGTATTAGAGAAAGTAAGCTGGGACGGAGATGATGATGAACACAACCTGCTGATGAACATCACTGTTTCTGTTCGACCGATTTGTCTGTCAGTGGACGCGTTACTGAAACGCTGATCTCGGCGCTCTGACTCAGCCGGGTCTTTGTTTTCAACTCGGGCAAATGAGCCATTTCGGTGCCGAAAAAGGTTGCACTAAATAATTCATTAAAATAATTTCAACAGCACGAGTCCCTGAACACCCGCGGGGCTTTCCACACGCCTCTAATTTCACCAACCTTCCCACCGTGAAGCTAAAGGAGCTGCAACGAGGTCATAATATATCACTACACCGACCGGTTTAAACCGGTCACCTTTACACCTCACGCCAGCCTTCAACATCTCCCTTCTGACCTCTCTCTCACTCTCACTCTCTCACTCTCTCACTCTCTCTCACTCTCTCTCACTCTCTCTCACTCTCTCACTCTCACTCTCTCACTCTCTCTCTCACTCTCACTCTCTCTCACTCTCTCACTCTCTCACTCTCTCACACTCACTCTCTCACTCTCTCTCTCACTCTCTCTCACTCTCTCACACTCTCTCACTCTCTCACACTCTCTCTCTCTCTCTCTCTCTCACTCTGCCGCTCGTGCTCTCTCACTCTCTCTCACTCTCTCACTCTCTCTCACTCTTTCACTCTCTCACACTCACTCTCTCACTCTCTCTCTCACTCTCTCTCACTCTCTCACACTCTCTCACTCTCTCACACTCTCTCTCTCTCTCTCTCACTCTGCCGCTCGTGCTCTCTCACTCTCTCTCACTCTCTCACTCTCTCTCACTCTCTCACTCTCTCTCTCACTCTCTCTCACTCTCTCTCACTCTCTCTCACTCTGCCGCTTGCGCTCTCTCACTCTCTCTCACTCTCTATCACTCTCTCTCACTCTCTCTCACTCTGCCGCTCGCGCTCTCTCAATCTCTCTCACTCTCTCTCACTCTGCCGCTTGCGCTCTCTCACTCTCTCTCACTCTGCCGCTCGCGCTCTCTCACTCTCTCTACTACTACTAGTACTTGCTCTCACTCTCTTTCTCTAGCTCTCTCTCTCTCACTCTCATTCTCTCGCTCTCTCTCTCTCACTCTCTTTCTCTCGCTCTCTCACTCTCTTTCTCTCTCACTCTCTCGCTGTCTTTCGTCTTTGCCCGAAGGTTCTTTAAGCCTTTCTATAAATACTGAAATGTGGTGTAACAGCGATGTGAGAGACCCAGAACTCAGAGAGACATTCTGTGTGCTAAATATACTCGATCGTTCTGGATGGTGATTGGTCAGAAGGTGTTGATTAATCCTCTACAATGGCGGCTCTGACAGTAGCGCAGGTTTATATTAACACGCTCGATCTGATACATTATTGTTTCTATAGTAACCGCTCCTTCACAGGGAAACGTACAGCTTACACTCCGCATAAACATTTCTTTCTTTTTTTTTTAAATCGTTCAAAAGTAAGGAGGTGTTTATGTAACACTTATGGAAGGAGTCTCCAGTGCCAGTGCCTTGTAACTTTACGTTTTCTCACATCTTCAGGACGGAGGAGTTTACGCTTGTTCACGGTTCCTCGTTTAAACGACAAGCTGCGAGAGAGAAGAGTGAAGAGAGAGCTGGTGAGGGAATGACTGATTATAGCTGCTGTAACGTAAGTGAGAAGAGGAACAAACTTCGCAGACTTTGCACAACGTCAGACGTAACTATATACGAATAAAAAGTACGGCATGTCGTTCTTTGTAATGTTGGGAAGTTGCTGTGGAATAAGAGGAATAAAACATTTCAACATTTCATGCAGCAACAGGACAATAATCATCTTCTGTTCTGTTCTCTTCTGTTCTCTGCAGCCACTGAGTGTTCCCCGGAGATGCTGCACAGTCCGTACCGCGGTGTGGACTCCGACTTGGCGGAGCTGCGGAACACGGCCATTCAGTGTCGTCTGTGATCACTCGCCGTCTCCCGGACCGCATCGCTTCATCATCAAGCACTCAGGCGGAGATGCCCACCGCTGTGTGGAGGGGAAAGACATGATGATCTCACACTGGCTTTAGTCCCAGTTTCTCAGGACGCTAATGCTCTCTCTCTCTCTCTCCGTCTCTCTCTCGCTCTCTCTCTCTGTCTCTCTCCCCATCTCTCTCTCTCTCTCCCCATCTCTCTCTCTCTCCCCCCCCTCTCTCTCTCTAGCTCCATCTCTCTCTCTCCCCCCTCTCTCTCTCTCCGTCTCTCTCTCACTCTCTCTCTCTGTCTCTCTCCCCATCTCTCTCTCTCTCTCTCCATCTCTCTCTTGCTCTCGCTCTCTGTCTCTCTCTCCATCTCTCTCTCTCTCTCTCCGTCTCTGTCTCGCTCTCGCTCTCTGTCTCTCTCTCCATCTCTCTCTCTCTGTCTCACTCTCTCTCCCCCCCCCCTCTCTCCCCCCCCCCCTCCCCCCCCTCTCTCTCTCTCCCCCTCTCTCTCTCTCTCCCCGTCTCTCTCTCTATCTCCATCTCTCTCTCTCTCCCCCTCCCTCCCCTCTCTCTCTCTCCCCCTCTCTCTCTCTCCCCGTCTCTCTCTCGCTCTCTCTCTCTGTCTCTCTCTCCATCTCTCTCTCTCTCTCTCTCCCCCCTCTCTCTCTCCCCCCTCTCTCTCTCTATCTCCATCTCTCTCTCTCTCCCCCTCTCTCTCTCCCCGTCTCTCTCTCTCTCTCCCCCTCTCTCTCTCCCCGTCTCTCTCTCTATCTCCATCTCTCTCTCTCTCTCCGTCTCTCTCTCGCTCTCGCTCTCTGTCTCTCTCTCCATCTCTCTCTCTCTCCCCCCTCTCTCTCTCTAGCTCCATCTCTCTCTCTCTCTCCCCCCCTCTCTCTCTCTCTCTCTCTCCCCCTCTCTCTCTCTAGCTCATCTCTCTCTCTCTCTCTCTCTCCCCCTCTCTCTCTCTCTCTCTCTCTCTCTCTCTAGCTCCATCTCTCTCTCTCTCTCTCTCTCTCTAGCTCCATCTCTCTCTCTCTCTCCCCCCCTCTCTCTCTCTCTCTAGCTCCCTCTCTCTCTCTCCCTCTCTCTTACGGATCAGTCTAGGTTAGGCCGCACAGAGTAACCAGCTCGGGATTCAAGTTGATTGATCTTTAAATAAGGGAATAAAAATGCAAACAAGGTTGTGTGAAAAAAGGTTGTGGTATATTGTAACAGACAATTTATATATATAATTGCACAAATAATCAACCAGGCGTATCTTCAGGGTGGACCAAAAAAGCAAAAGAATTCTATGATTAGCTAGTTTACCTAAAAGGAAAGAAAAGAAAATACAAATATTCTTCCCTAACTACCCAAGCAAGAAACAGACAAAAGGAACCTCTCCCAAAATAAATGGCAGCTACACCCCTACTGCCAGTGAACCGAGTGAACATATACATACATACATACATACATACACACACTATATATATATATATATATATATATATATATATATATATATATATATATATATATATCTACAAGTGAAGAGAATACAAAACAGATTGAGGGATAACCAATCTCAAAGTCAAAACCAGGCCAAAGTCAAATACCAAAACAGCAGTCAAAATACAGAGTGTGATAGCCACAAGGGCAAGCACACAAATCAAGCAATCTCCTAACAACAACAACAACAACAACAACAACAACAACAACAACAACAAACACCTCCAACATAGCAGGCTGGAAAGTCTGGGAGGGAGTTCAGACCTGCACACAAAATGTCACAGCACACAACACTTCCCGTCCCGAGATAGTGGGTTGTAACAGAGGAACATGTGTGTAGTGACGGTGTGTGTAGTGACGGTGTGTGTAGTGATGGTGTGTGTAGTGACGGTGTGTGTAGTGACGGTGTGTGTAAGGACGGTGTGTGTAGTGATGGTGTGTGTAGTGAAGGTGTGTGTAGTGATGGTGTGTGTAGTGATGGTGTGTGTAGTGATGGTGTGTGTAGTGATGGTGTGTGTAGTGAAGGTGTGTGTAGTGATGGTGTGTGTAGTGATGGTGTGTGTAGTGATGGTGTGTGTAGTGATGGTGTGTGTAGTGATGGTGTGTGTAGTGAAGGTGTGTGTAAGGACGGTGTGTGTAGTGATGGTGTGTGTAGTGATGGTGTGTGTAGTGAAGGTGTGTGTAAGGACGGTGTGTGTAGTGATGGTGTGTGTAAGGACGGTGTGTGTAGTGAAGGTGTGTGTGAGGACGGTGTGTGTAGTGATGGTGTGTGTAGTGATGGTGTGTGTAGTGAAGGTGTGTGTAAGGACGGTGTGTGTAGTGAAGGTGTGTGTAGTGATGGTGTGTGTAGTGATGGTGTGTGTAGTGATGGTGTGTGTAGTGATGGTGTGTGTAGTGAAGGTGTGTGTAAGGACGGTGTGTGTAGTGATGGTGTGTGTAGTGATGGTGTGTGTAGTGAAGGTGTGTGTAAGGACGGTGTGTGTAGTGAAGGTGTGTGTGAGGACGGTGTGTGTAGTGAAGGTGTGTGTAAGGACAGTGTGTGTAGTGATGGTGTGTGTAGTGACGGTGTGTGTAGTGAAGGTGTGTGTAAGGACGGTGTGTGTAGTGAAGGTGTGTGTAAGGACGGTGTGTGTAGTGAAGGTGTGTGTAAGGACGGTGTGTGTGCTCGTGGTGTCGTCACACTCGCCGCTGTCACTGATTTCACTGAGACCTGTGACTCTCTCACTGATCCTCACATCCTCACCTTGGATGGCAGGTATACAAACCTCCAACGTAGTACAGACATTTCACACACACACACACACACACACACACACACACACACACACACACACACACACTGTGTTGCTGTGCTACATGCTAATAGGATTCAGTTGTGCTAGTTTCTCTCCTGTCCCTCCCTCCTGCAGGTGTTTTGAGAATCAGCACAGGTTGGCGTTTGTCCTCTATAAGAGCACGAGTCGAGTATTCGAGGTTCAGGTGCGTCAGTGGGATTGTGAGAGTCTTCACTATGCGCCGTCCTGCACCAGCAGCATGGCAGCGTGAGAGGACGACGACCTCATTACCTTTGACATGTACAACGGACAACTGCAAGAAACACGCCCCAGCTGTCAATCAAGCCCTTAGGACCGGAGACGACCAGTCAGGTTAAGATTCACGAAACACATCACGGCCATCACAGTGACGGTACAACGGATTATTCTCAGGAGCACGCTGATGATGCACCTGAGTCGTGTTTATCGTGAACGAGCATTTCGTTCCCGAAATTGTTCTAATGCGACTCTCTCATGCAGATGGTGTTTGCGTCGGGGTGTTTGTGCGAGCAGACGTGAGCGACTGGGGAATGAGCGTGACTCTCCGAGCGCCGAGCTGAGACATCAGCCACATCTGGAACCTTCCACAAAAACATTTACAACGACTTCCGGGGTCCTGATGGCACCATGTATCACCACCACAGCAACCTGGATCTCTTCATACACACCTGGAGGTGCGGAGCATGTGCACAAATTCGAAAATTTAAAAATTTAAAAATGTAGCACTGCTCTCAGCCAATCAGATCACACTGTACTCTTTCTCTCAGCCAATCAGATCACACTGTACTCTTTCTCTCAGCCAATCAGAGCACACTGTACTCTTTCTCTCAGCCAATCAGAGCACACTGTACTCTTTCTCTCAGCCAATCAGAGCACACTGTACTCTTTCTCTCAGCCAATCTAAACACACTGTACTCTTTCTCTCAGCCAATCAGAACACACTGTACTCTTTCTCTCAGCCAATCAGAACACACTGTACCCTTTCTCTCAGCCAATCAGAACACACTGTACTTTCTCTCAGCCAATCAGAACACACCA
The DNA here is from genome assembly GCF_001660625.3 of Ictalurus punctatus. NCBI lineage: Eukaryota > Metazoa > Chordata > Actinopteri > Siluriformes > Ictaluridae > Ictalurus > Ictalurus punctatus. The sequence goes on along the minus strand of NC_030442.2, from coordinate 4,623,468 downwards.
TACTCTTCCTTTCAGCCAATCAGAACACACCTTTCTCTTTCTCTCAGCCTATGAGAACACACTGTACTCTTTCTCTCAGCCAATCAGAACACACTGTACTCTTTCTCTCAGCCAATCAGAACACACTGTACTCTTTCTCTCAGCCAATCAGAACACACCATACTCTTCCTTTCAGCCAATCAGAACACACCTTTCTCTTTCTCTCAGCCTATGAGAACACACTGTACTCTTTCTCTCAGCCAATCAGAACACACTGTACTCTTTCTCTCAGCCAATCAGAACACACTGTACCCTTTCTCTCAGCCAATCAGAACACACTGTACCCTTTCTCTCAGCCAATCAGAACACACTGTACTCTTTCTCTCAGCCAATCAGAACACACCATACTCTTCCTTTCAGCCAATCAGAACACACCTTTCTCTTTCTCTCAGCCTATGAGAACACACTGTACTCTTTCTCTCAGCCAATCAGAACACACCTTTCTCTTTCTCTCAGCCAATCACATTAGTGACTGATGTATTGTGTTTAAGAAAGTATATTAGTGTTTAATATCTGACATTGTGTATATTATAATCTATATTTTAATGTATAAAAGCATCAATATGACATTAAAATGCAGAATTCTCCACATTATGTTCTCCACTGTATATCACCCCCTATATTCTACACTGTATATCACACGCTATATTCTCCACTGTATATCACCCCCTATATTCTACACTGTATATCACACGCTATATTCTCCACTGTATATCACACGCTATATTCTCCACTGTATATCACACGCTATATTCTCCACTGTATATCACACGCTATATTCTACACTGTATATCACCCCCTATATTCTACACTGTATATCACCCCCTATATTCTACACTGTATATCACACGTTATATTCTCCACTGTATATCACCCCCTATATTCTCCACTGTATATCACCCCTATATTCTCCACTGTATATCACACGCTATATTCTCCACTGTATATCACACGTTATATTCTCCACTGTATATCACCCCCTATATTCTCCACTGTATATCACCCCCTATATTCTCCACTGTATATCACACGCTATATTCTCCACTGTATATCACCCCCTATATTCTCCACTGTATATCACACGCTATATTCTCCACCGTATATCACCCCTATATTCTCCACTGTATATCACACATTATATTCTCCACTGTATATCACCCCCTATATTCTCCACTGTATATCACACGCTATATTCTCCACCGTATATCACCCCTATATTCTCCACTGTATATCACCCCTATATTCTCCACTGTATATCACACGCTATATTCTCCACTGTATATCACACGCTATATTCTCCACTGTATATCACACGCTATATTCTCCACCGTATATCACCCCTATATTCTCCACTGTATATCACCCCCTATATTCTCCACTGTATATCACACGCTATATTCTCCACTGTATATCACCCCCTATATTCTCCACTGTATATCACACGCTATATTCTCCACTGTATATCACACGCTATATTCTCCACTGTATATCACCCCCTATATTCTCCACTGTATATCACCCCCTATATTCTCCACTGTATATCACCCCCTATATTCTCCACTGTATATCACCCCCTATATTCTCCACTGTATATCACACGCTATATTCTCCACTGTATATCACACGCTATATTCTCCACTGTATATCACACGCTATATTCTCCACTGTATATCACCCCCTATATTCTCCACTGTATATCACCCCCTATATTCTCCACCGTATATCACCCCCTATATTCTCCACTGTATATCACACGCTATATTCTCCACTGTATATCACCCCTATATTCTCCACTGTATATCACCCCCTATATTCTACACTGTATATCACACGCTATATTCTCCACTGTATATCACACGCTATATTCTCCACTGTATATCACACGCTATATTCTCCACTGTATATCACCCCCTATATTCTCCACTGTATATCACCCCTATATTCTCCACTGTATATCACCCCCTATATTCTACACTGTATATCACACGCTATATTCTCCACTGTATATCACACGCTATATTCTCCACTGTATATCACACGCTATATTCTCCACTGTATATCACCCCCTATATTCTCCACTGTATATCACCCCTATATTCTCCACTGTATATCACCCCCTATATTCTACACTGTATATCACACGCTATATTCTCCACTGTATATCACCCCCTATATTCTCCACTGTATATCACACGCTATATTCTCCACTGTATATCACACGCTATATTCTCCACTGTATATCACCCCCTATATTCTCCACTGTATATCACACGCTATATTCTCCACTGTATATCACACGCTATATTCTCCACTGTATATCACACGCTATATTCTCCACTGTATATCACCCCTATATTCTCCACTGTATATCACACGCTATATTCTCCACTGTATATCACACGCTATATTCTACACTGTATATCACCCCCTATATTCTACACTGTATATCACCCCCTATATTCTACACTGTATATCACACGTTATATTCTCCACTGTATATCACACGCTATATTCTCCACTGTATATCACCCCTATATTCTCCACTGTATATCACCCCCTATATTCTCCACTGTATATCACACGTTATATTCTCCACTGTATATCACCCCTATATTCTCCACTGTATATCACCCCCTATATTCTCCACTGTATATCACCCCCTATATTCTCCACTGTATATCACACGCTATATTCTCCACTGTATATCACCCCTATATTCTCCACTGTATATCACCCCCTATATTCTCCACTGTATATCACCCCCTATATTCTCCACTGTATATCACACGCTATATTCTCCACTGTATATCACCCCCTATATTCTCCACTGTATATCACACGCTATATTCTCCACCGTATATCACCCCTATATTCTCCACTGTATATCACCCCTATATTCTCCACTGTATATCACCCCTATATTCTCCACTGTATATCACCCCCTATATTCTCCACTGTATATCACCCCCTATATTCTCCACTGTATATCACCCCCTATATTCTCCACTGTATATCACCCCCTATATTCTCCACTGTATATCACACGCTATATTCTCCACTGTATATCACACGCTATATTCTCCACTGTATATCACACGCTATATTCTCCACTGTATATCACCCCCTATATTCTCCACTGTATATCACCCCCTATATTCTCCACCGTATATCACCCCCTATATTCTCCACTGTATATCACACGCTATATTCTCCACTGTATATCACCCCTATATTCTCCACTGTATATCACCCCCTATATTCTACACTGTATATCACACGCTATATTCTCCACTGTATATCACACGCTATATTCTCCACTGTATATCACACGCTATATTCTCCACTGTATATCACCCCCTATATTCTCCACTGTATATCACCCCTATATTCTCCACTGTATATCACCCCCTATATTCTCCACTGTATATCACCCCCTATATTCTCCACTGTATATCACCCCCTATATTCTCCACTGTATATCACCCCTATATTCTCCACTGTATATCACCCCCTATATTCTCCACTGTATATCACCCCCTATATTCTCCACTGTATATCACCCCCTATATTCTACACTGTATATCACACGCTATATTCTCCACTGTATATCACCCCCTATATTCTCCACTGTATATCACACGCTATATTCTCCACTGTATATCACACGCTATATTCTCCACTGTATATCACCCCCTATATTCTCCACTGTATATCACCCCCTATATTCTCCACTGTGTATCACACGCTATATTCTCCACTGTATATCACACATTATATTCTCCACTGTATATCACACATTATATTCTCCACTGTATATCACACGCTATATTCTCCACTGTATATCACACATTATATTCTCCACTGTATATCACCCCTATATTCTCCACCGTATATCACACATTATATTCTCCACCGTATATCACACATTATATTCTCCACTGTATATCACACGCTATATTCTCCACTGTATATCACCCCTATATTCTCCACTGTATATCACCCCCATATTCTCCACTGTATATCACACATTATATTCTCCACTGTATATCACCCCCTATATTCTCCACTGTATATCACCCCCTATATTCTCTACTGTATATCACACGCTATATTCTCCACTGTATATCACCCCTATATTCTCCACTGTATATCACACATTATATTCTCCACTGTATATCACCCCCATATTCTCCACTGTATATCACCCCCTATATTCTCCACTGTATATCACCCCCTATATTCTCCACTGTATATCACCCCCTATATTCTCCACTGTATATCACCCCCTATATTCTCCACTGTATATCACACGCTGTATTCTCCACTGTATATCACACGCTATATTCTCCACTGTATATCACCCCCTATATTCTCCACTGTATATCACCCCCTATATTCTCCACTGTATATCACCCCCTATATTCTCCACTGTATATCACACGCTATATTCTCCACTGTATATCACACGTTATTTTCTCCACTGTATATCACATGCTATATTCTCCACTGTATATCACCCCCTTTATTCTCCACTGTATATCACACGCTATATTCTCCACTGTATATCACCCCCTATATTCTCCACTGTATATCACCCCTATATTCTCCACTGTATATCACCCCCTATATTCTCCACTGTATATCACACGCTATATTCTCCACTGTATATCACACGCTATATTCTCCACTGTATATCACACGCTATATTCTCCACTGTATATCACCCCTATATTCTCCACTGTATATCACCCCCTATATTCTCCACTGTATATCACCCCTATATTCTCCACTGTATATCACATGCTATATTCTCCACTGTATATCACCCCCTTTATTCTCCACTGTATATCACATGCTATATTCTCCACTGTATATCACCCCCTATATTCTCCACCGTATATCACCCCCTATATTCTCCACTGTATATCACACGCTATATTCTCCACTGTATATCACCCCCTATATTCTCCACTATATATCACCCCCTATATTCTCCACTGTATATCACACGCTATATTCTCCACTGTATATCACCCCTATATTCTCCACTGTATATCACCCCCTATATTCTCCACTGTATATCACCCCTATATTCTCCACTGTATATCACCCCCTATATTCTCCACTGTATATCACACGCTATATTCTCCACTGTATATCACCCCTATATTCTCCACTGTATATCACACGCTATATTCTCCACTGTATATCACCCCCAATATTCTCCACTGTATATCACACGTTATATTCTCCACTGTATATCACACGCTATATTCTCCACTGTATATCACCCCTATATTCTCCACTGTATATCACACGCTATATTCTCCACTGTATATCACCCCCTATATTCTACACTGTATATCACACATTATATTCTCCACTGTATATCACACATTATATTCTCCACTGTATATCACCCCCTATATTCTCCACCGTATATCACACATTATATTCTCCACTGTATATCACACATTATATTCTCCACTGTATATCACCCCTATATTCTCCACGCTACGAGGTCACATTTTTTATCTCGTAACCCTTTTATTGGAAGCTGCGAGCAGTGTGGTACTGAGGGGGGAAAAAGGCAGCCATTAAAATTCAGATTTGCGTTCTTATCTCCTCATAACCTTGAGTTCTTTTTATCCGAGAGATGAAAGTGCAGGTGTGTGTGTGTGTGTGTGTGTGTGTGTGTGTGTGTGTGTACGCACTCAAATTGGACAGCTAACCTTTATCAAGCCCTAAATCCTCTTTAGATTGCATGCCTTTGGGCGGGCTTTAATTCCTGAAGGCTAACGCAGAAGCTCATTTGCGCGGCTGTGTGTCATTTTTATTCCTCTCTTTATGGTGTTGTGTTTATCGGAGTGGCTGCAGGTGAAAGTCTCTTCGTCAGAGCGCCACCTGCCTAGTGACAGCAAGAAAGGACCAGATACTGTGCCTGCAGAAAAGCGTACAGCTCCTCACGCTGTCCATCTGACGATCACATCGACTTCACCTCACTCTTCCCTTCCAGAGACGCCACGGCCGAGTATACCGAGGGGTCAAAGATCGCTCACGTGGGATCTGGAGGAATGTCTTATATTAGTGCTGGTCTGTTTTAAACTTCATGTAGTGTACACTTCTTAGCAATGTCCTGTGAGACAGATTTAGTGTTAAACAGTGAGACAGCTTTGCTGTAAATAACTGAGCTCTATCTCAATCTCCTGTGCCCTTCAGGTAGGAAGTGGAGACGAAGTGCACACTCCCTCCATCCTGTTCACTACGTCCAGCGTCTCAGCAGCGTCGATGAGGAACGCTTTGCGTACTACTTTCCGTACGATCGCCACTCCTCCACTGATCCCTCGTTCCTGGGTGCTTCTTGGCTGACTCCCGGTGGTTTGATGTCGTCTAAAGCTCTGGAGCTGTGTGTCTCTGCGCTGGTTAACTCCACCTGGTTAACTCCACCTGGTTAACTCCACCCTGGTTAACTCCACCTGGTTAACTCCACCCTGGTTAACTCCACCCTGGTTAACTCCACGATGGGCTCAGTGTGTAGGAGACTGCTGGGCCAGAGGATGGAGGATGCAGTGGATCTGTGCATCCTGGACCTGTAAATTACAGACGACCTGGAGTGGGAGAGGGCGCTTCTGCCCTTCCTGGAGAACGAGTGTGAGAGCAGGTGGCTGGAAGGCCGTGCGAGTTCAGCGGGAGTGTCCGAGGGGATGACGGCGGTAGAGACGGTGCAGCGTTGTCCTGATCTGTGTAACGGGAAAGGGCGCTGTGTGGAGTGGGGGTGTCGGTGCCATACAGGACACAGCCGTTACGACTGCAGCCTCGCCACCAGTGAGTGTTTATTACACATTAAATCCCCCCCTCGGTGTAGGGCTCTGATGTGTTTAGTTATAATTCTGTACCCGTCTTCTGATTGGCTGAGAGCAGTAGTGATGTGAGACACGAGGAGTGTACTGAAGGAGTTCCTAGGCTGTGTCTCAAATAGTGTCTTGCTTCCTAATCCCTCCATTCTGTACCAGCTAGGGTATGACTTCTATACTAACCTACTGCTGTGCACTGGATATTACCCACAATGCTTTGCAGCATGCATACAAGATGGCAAAAGTCCCCAATTAAATAACCTAATGAGCAGAAGCTAAACTAGTGAATAAAAGCACGCTAACCTAGCGAGTGTGTAATTGTGTGTTTGCTACGTGGAGGTTAAATCCTGATTCTCTTCTTGAGTGACGTTGAAGGCGGAGTCTCAGACAGAGGTCTGTCAATCAAGTGTGCTCATTAGCATATTAGATGAGCTGCTTTTTGAGCGATTTATAAACACTTAATCCATTATCCGTAATGTTTTCTGGTAAATAAAGTGATGAGGAAGCGACAGTTCACTGAGGGTGAAGAGTTTTGGGGTTTTTTTGAGTTTAGCGTTAGAAGTAAAACTGGTCTGTTACGAGGCTACATGAAGCACGAGTGAAGGAGAAGTTGTGGTGAAGTCGTCTCCTCAGGACGTTTACTCTGCGTTTATGGTGATCTCCTCTCACGTGTTCGAGCCTCAGAGCCAGAAGTTGTTTTAATTAAAGCGAGACAGGATGACTTCTCACAGCTGGCACTCGAGATGGCGGAGTGATCAAATGCTGCCAGAGGATCAGATGTTCTTCCTGTTCTCCTCTTCAGCGCTCTCTTCCTCTCGCTTCAGCTCCAAACACGGCCCTTAATTACATCTCTCTCTCTCTCCTCATGCTGATATCTCATCCCGTGTCCATACACTCCGCTCACGTCCTCGCTCTCCTCCATCACCGGGACGGGACAGATGGTGAATTTTACTCTCACTTTCTCCAATAGGAATAGTTTTTAATGTCGACGTTGAGGAAACCAATGTGGAACAGGATCCCCTGGAAGCCCCGCCCCTTCTACGGAATTAAATTTGTGCCATAAGTATTGAACTTTTCAAGTTTAAAGGTACACTATGTAACTTTTGGCCCAGGACACTGGAGAAGGTGGAAGGTTCTCACAGGCGTGACCGGGCCTCATCTTCAGGAAGTGTTTCCTTTCTACATGCTGCCTTTATTATATATTAGAGTCAAGGGAACCCGTATAAGGTTCTAGGTCGAACCCTAGATCACGTTGTTTCCCCATCAGCAAGGTTTCCAAGTCTGATCTTTTAAGAACCTTTAATTATCTAGAGAAGAACACTTTAAAAAAAAACTTCTGACAGGTTCTGGGTATGAGGAAGAAAATAACGAGCAATAATTTGGCATTTGTTCTGCATGCTTATCTTGTGTGTGTGTGTGTGTGTGTGTGTGTGTGTGTGCGTGTGTGTAGCCCAGCCGTTGGAGCTGACGGATCTAGAGAACAGTGGATTGTGTGATATTTGAGCTGTGACACTGTGAGAGTTTTCAGCCTTGGATTCATCGACTCGCCCAAACTCGTCCGTCTCATCACCAAACTTATGGTGTGTGTGTGTGTGTGTGTGTGTGTGTGTGTGTGTGTGTGTGTGTGTGTGTGTGTGTGTGTGTGTGTGTGTGTGTGTGCGTGTGTGTTAATCAGTTAAATCAGTCATGAAGGTACATGTTTAATAATCCACAGTCACTTGAGAGTCTTGGACAGAGGGCTGTCAGTCAAGCTGCTCATTAGAATATTAAGCCACACCTTCATTCTGTCATTCTCAGATCAGTGTGATCAGCGGCTGTTTGAGCATCACACTGCTATAGGCTACTATATATCAACATATATAAACTCATGATAAAACTATCATCACATGCAGTAAGAACAGTTGTGGTGTGTGTTGTAGTGTGTAAACAAAGAGTGGAGACGAGCGGAGAACCGAAGCCTCGTTCCTGAGCTCGATTCGTTTTATTTTATTAGCGTAGTCGTCTCCACAGTTGGAAACGAGACGTAATTAAATGTCTGTTATTTTCCATCATTAGCTAGTTAGCTAGGATACAACACTTTGGCTAACACAGTAGCTAACCCTTATTCTGTGAAATTCTGAGTCATGTTAACATTTGTCAGCTAAAATTGCTAATGTGCTACGCTAATGTTTTTGGTGTCCTGTTAGCACTGCTAGCATGTCTCACTTTGTTGAGTAATAGCATAATCAGTGACATTTTGAATGCTAACGTCCTGCAAAAGTGTGATGTTTTGACCTTAATTTCACTTCATTCTCTTCACCTCCAGGGTGTGTGCGTGTGTGTGTGTGTGTGCGTGTGTGTTTACGGTGTGTTATAAATGAGCGGCCTGTGATGGAGAGGATCATTACCATGAGTGTGAATATGGAGAGGTTGGGAAGGTTAAGGGAAAGTCAAGAACACACTTCAGGTGAAATGGATCGCTGGCAGCTTCATCATCATCAACATCATCAACATCACCTCATTAATCTTTGTGAATCTTTTTATCTCACATTTCCCTTGTAGGCTAATACCCAGCATATGTGGTGCTAGTTTTTATTCATCGTTTGTCATCTGAGATGCTAACACGGCTAATCCTGACGTATGACTCAGTGGATGGGCCGAGAGTGCTAGCATAACAGTGGATGGATGCTAGCGAGCAAAATGCCGAGAGGAAGTGGAACACACTGAACAGGAAGTTGTCTTCCGGATTAGTTTTCTTTAAAAGTTCAGTGGTGTGTGTGTTGTGTGTGTGTGTGAGAGAGAGAGAGAGAGAGAGAAAAATACAATATCATCATATTTAAAATGTGAACGCAGCCATGCGGGAAATAAGTTTCCCATTCCGAGTGACAGGAGCCGGATCAGATTTACGACCTCAGATTAGACATGATGTGACTTTAGAGATAATAATGCAGGTTTATTATCCGTCTCTTCACATCCTGCACACAAAGTTGTTCACGTTCGTCAGCTAAAAAATGCTAACCATGCTAATGATCTTTGTGCCCTGATGGCATTCGTTACCTTCCTAACCTTCCTAATCACGATACGCTCCCTGAACACGATCTCTCCAGGCGTAAAGCTAAGATATTGTTTAAGATGCTAACTGCGAGATAACGGTCTGTAAATTCGGACGGCGTCATGAGGGTTATGCCGCTAGCGCTTTCTGAATCCTATCCTAAATGGAAGATAAAAACAGAACTTTTTTCTGGTCACGATCGAGCCAAAAATACGAGCATGCTCGTTGCTGAAATATAGCTGTGCTCATTATGGTTAGCTAGAAATGCTAACACATGGTACTTTATGCTAGCGTGTGTGTTTTTGGAGGTCCAGAGGTTTGTGATCGCAAACTTTAGAGCTGAATAATTGAAAATCTGCACACAGACAGAACTGAGCGGTCTTCTTCCGGACTGTTCGCTCGTCTCCGTGTGAGGTTCAGAGATTTGGACCAGGGTTTTAGCGTCAAGTTCTGCAGAGAACCCGGTGTGTGGGTTCTGGCCCACTGTGGAGCTCAGTGTCTCTGCCACTGATAACCGTTTAGTTCTGATTATTTTTTCTGTCACGCTGCGGAGTTTCAGGAGTCCGATGTTTCAGCAAAACCAGTAACGAGACGAGAGAGAAACCTTTTACACTTGACATTTATTCCTTTATTTCTCTCTTACCGTCTTTCTCTCCATCTCTCTCTATCTCTCTTTCTGTCTGTCTCTCTCTTTTTTTCCATTCTTTGTCTCTTGCTGTCTTTCTATCACTCTGTCTCTCTCTCTCTCTCCTCTATCTTGCAGTCTCTCTCCTCTGTCTCTCTGTTTTGCTGTCTCGCTCTATTGCACTGTCACGCTCTCTCAGCCAATTTTCAAATTCAAAGTACTTTATTGGCATGGTTGTTTACATACAATATTGCCAAAGCATCAGTATACATAAAGGACAATTAAAAATAAATGAATAACAATAATAATAAATAAAGTAACAAAATTCAAGGTGTCAGTGTAGGACAAAGGTGTAAGGGTTACATCAATAATATACACCATAAAATAAAATACAGTAAAGTAAATTAGAAATAGAGTAAATAAAATGTCTGTTGAGTGTCTGATTGTCCAGTGAATGTTTTATATATATATATATATATATAAAAATATCTTTCTCTCAGGTCTCTAATGATGGCAGTGTGTTCAGTAAAGGAAGGTGTTCACACAAGCTGTAAATTAAAGGTAAAGCAAGGACATTAAACATCAGTACACACACAAACACACACACACACACACACATACCTCTTTATCGGCTGCATTAATAAATCACTGACCCTTCTTCATCCCATCCTTCGCTCCATCCATCCATCAGTTACTTCTGCCAGTTACAGGTCTCTGCTTCCATCTATCCTGTGATGAACTTTGCCATTTATCCATCTATCCATTTTATTAAATGTCCTGTCCATCACCCCATCCCTCACTCCATCCGTCCCTGACCACACGGTTCAGTGTAAGTTCACCGTCACTGAGAGTTCAGTAGCAGCTCATGTTTCCACCAGTGTTTCTGCGGAATGTCATGTAAAGGTTAAACTACAGTGTGTGTGTATTATAATAAAATACTGAGTGATTGGCTGGTGTGACCAAGTGGAGTTACCACCACGAAGTTGATTATTTTTCTAACAAGTGTTTTATCCCTCTTATTTACCAATATTACAGAACGGCTCTTCACTTTTTATCCCTTTATAGTTACATTTGCATGTTGTTGAACGTCCCCTGTGCTCTTTGTGTTTCTTCCCCCTGCACTTCAGTGTTATGGTTCAGTTAAGCTCAAGGGGGGTGAATACTTATGCAACACACTGTATGTTTGTGTGTTATAGATGGCGTGTGTGTTTGATGTGTAACTCCACTGAATCGACACACAGCTGGAGTCTGACTCGTGGTAACGTCTCTCCGTGTGTCTCACTCCATTATTCTCTCTTCATCATCACCTTCATCCCTGAAGGTGGATGGCTGGATCCTGAGGGTTCTGATGTGTCCTTCCTGTTAGAGGCAGGGCAGAGCGGGGCGTGGCTCTCACCCGGGACTCATCACCCTGAGGGTCATGACCCCGGACACACTGATATTCAGCTTTACCATCACAGACCAGTGTCACGCTCACAGCACACACAGCCTGGAGGTGAGACACGCAGACAGACGGATACGAGGAAAAGAAAAACAAGTGACCCTGCAGGCCAGTGCGCCCCCTAGTGACGTGGTGAACACAATCATGACTGGAATACGGTTCTTATCAAAACCCACACGAGCTGCAGGAACCGGTGACACAGACAGGAACACACACACACACACACACACACTGCTGTTTTTTGTACATACACGGGATTTATTTTAACATGGATGGATTTTTTCTAAACCAGGTTTGATTTTAGACTTGTTTTTATTAGAGAATGTTTACATCAAGTACAGAAAGTTTATTTTATTGTTATTATCTTCACATTCCCACACTGACCATTTTTGTTGCTTGTCCTGGGGGTGCACTAACTTTTGCACTCAACTGTATTTGAGCTGTTGTCACCCTCACTGTATGGAATAATATCAAGGCTGTATTATTTATACACAAAAACATGACTAAATATTTCTACTGCTGTGTGTGTGTGTGTGTGTGTGTGTGTGTGTGTGTGTGTGTGTGTGATACTGTGCCTTTTTGTCAGCATTATAGTGAAGCTGAAGGAACACGAGGAATTTTTTCCTGCCTTTAACTCTCTGGTCCCCGAAGCTCCTAAACACTCTGGGTACGTACACACACACACACACACACACACACACACGCACACACACACACACAGACACACACACACACTTGGATGGAAATGTAGTTATTGACCTGTAGCGGCCAACCGCTTGACCTGATTAAAGGTGTTTTTTCCTTGCTACATGCTAAATTTCATCCCAAACGGATGAACGGTCGAGGGTGAGTCCGGAAATAAATGTCCCCCCAGACTAAACTGAATTAAACAGAGCTGAACTGAACAGAACTAAACTAATCCTATATGGACTAAATTAAGCTGGAGTAAACCGTGTATATTTTCTACGTAAGCCAACGCGGATCGGTCGAGTGCTCTTCTGTACGTCACAATCATGTACATCATAAAGTAAAAGAAAAGGAAGTGAAGTGAAGTGAAGTGTTCACACCCTCCTTCGTGCGGTGAGAAGATCCGAGCGTCTCCGCACGGCGAGGTGCTGATGTACAGGTGGAACTGAACTCCGTCCTTCAACTGATAGCCGTGCTGTTCACACCGCCGGAATATGGAGCGCTCGTGATCCTCGGGACTGTTACTGCATAACACACACACACACACACACACACACACACTTTAGCCTCGTACACAACTGCACAACTAAAGAAACAAACTTCAGCAAAAACTTGGATCTTGAAAGACGTTCAGTAAGAAACCGCACCTCGAGTGTTCTGTGTGTTATTTTCATTCTATGTGTTGACTGGGAGTGGTGTGGACATGTTTTCCATTTCCACTGCATGCACACACACACACACACACACACACACACACACACATACACAACTCCACTTGAGTAATAATTGTT